>NC_084617.1:29341347-29351347 GCF_033978795.1 Nerophis ophidion
AAATGCCGGACATTCGAGGCATATAAGAAAGTCCACCTGGACAGCTCCGCAAAGAGGACATATCCCGTGAAAAGAAGAGGTGTGGTCAGTCTATCATAGCCCAGTCGTTGCTAGCATGCCGTGTGTTTTTGTTTTTTGATTGATTGAAACTTTTATTAGTAGACTGCACAACACAGTACATATTCTGACCACTAAATGGTAACACCCGAATAAATTTTTCAACTTGTTTAAGTCGGGATCCACGTAAATCAATTCATGGTGCCTCGGTGTGCATTGTTTACACAACGTGCGGTGCGCTACTTAATATGTCTGTGTCGTTCGGTTCACCTCCGAACCAAACCAAAACCCCCGTACCGAAACGGTTCAATACAAATACACGTACCGTTACACCCCTAATAAATAAATAAATAAATAAATAAATAAATATATGTATATATATATATATATATATATATATATACCGGTGTGTGTATATATGTGTGTGTATATACCAGTGTATATATGTATATATATATGTTTGTATATATATTTGTATATACCTGTGTATGTATGTAAATGTGTGTACATATTACAATAATATAGTGTATATATTATTAATAATTATTAGAATAGAATAGTAAGAATATGTAAAAGTTCGACTTTTAGAGTGTGAGAGATTTTTGCGTTTTTCTCATCATGCCTTGCAATGGATTTAAATGTGTGTAATTTTGATATTTTTTTATAGTGGTTGGCTGTTTTTTTTTGTTTTTTTTATATCCACAAAGTTCAGTGAGCAGGTTGTGTTATGTGTTGTGACCATGTTTGTTGACTTTTTATGCTGGTTGATTATTTTTTATTTCTTGCGTCATGACTCGGGAAGGTTGTTTGGAGCTGATCAAATAGGTAAATGCTGTGCTCACAGGCTTTAGGAAGCACACTTTGTATGTTTACAGTATATATTTGTATACATATTTTTGACATTAAAACTCCCCTGGCGCATCAGGTTTGGCGAAAAATTCTGTATTTTGGTGTTCACAAGCTGGAAATTTCCAAATTGACACACTAGCGCCCCCTTGAAAATAAATTCAAAAACTAGCCCCTCCCACCAAATTCATGCATCGTTACAAAAAATCGCTGTGATATTATTTTGATCATATCTATTTACTTGCAAACTTTGAAAGAAATGATAATTGCTTCAATGTAGAGGAAACCTGTTTTTTCATTCTACTGCAACTTTAAGGTTGGGGTCTGATCGTGACTCGACGTTGATATCAACACCAGTATCGTCCCCAGTCTTAACTTCCTTTCACGAATTTCTGGTGGTGGGTCTGAGTATTGGGAAGGACGTGAAGCTACCTGGCGACATACTCGCTGGTGCGAGGGCTCGTTCCACGCTGCTTCAATCATCTTGCGTGGATCGGGTGACTTGAGGGTTCCAGGTTTGATCCCCACTTCTGCCATCCGAGTCACTGCTGTTGTGTACTTGGGCAAGACACTTTACCCTCCTGCTCCCAGTGTCACCCACACTGGTTTAAATGTACTTTAGACCAGTGTTTTTAAACCTTTTTTGAGCCAAGGCACATTTTTTGCGTTGAAAAAATCCAGAAGCACAAAACCACCAGAAATAATTAAAAAAACAAAACTAAGGTGACAGTAAAAAGTTTTTGTCACAATTTTTGGATATGACTTAAAACCATAACCAAGCATGCATCACTATAGCTCTTGTCCCAAAGTAGGTGCACTGTCACCACCTGTCACATCACACCCTCACTTGTTTTGAGTTTTTTGCTTTTTCCCTGTGTAGTGTTTTAGGTCTTGTCTTGTGCTCCTATTTTGGTGGCTTTTTCTTTTTTGGAGGGGTATTTTCCTGTAGCAGTTTCATGTCTTCCTTAGAGCAATATTACCCGCATCTACTTTGTTTTAGCAATCAAGAATATGTCAGTTGATTTTATCCTTCTTTGTGAGGACATTGTTGATTGTCATGTTATGTTCGGATGTACTTTGTTGATGCCGTCTTTGCTCCACAGTAAGTCTTTGCTGTGGTCCAGCATTCTGTTTTTGTTTACTTTGTAGCCAGTTCAGTTTTAGTTTTGTTCTGCATAGCCCTCCCTAAGCTTCAATGCCTTTTCTCAGTGGCACTCACCTTGTGTTTATTTTTGGTTCAAACATTAGACATCTTTTTACCTGAACACTGCCTCCCGCTGTCTCCCACATCTACAAAGCAATTAGCTACCGGCTTCCAACTACTGATATGGAAGAGTATTACATGGTTACTCTGCCGAGCTCTAGACAGCACAGACGCTCAATAACAACACATAATTTGCAGACTTCAATGGTTTGCAAAAAATATTTTTAACCCAAATAGGTGAAATTAGATAATCTCCCACAGCACACCAAACCGTATCCCGCGGCTGCGGCACAGTGGTTGAAAAACACTGACTTAGATAATGGGTTTCACTATGTAAAGCGCTTTGAGTCACTAGAGAAAAGCACTATATAAATGTAATTCACTTCACTTTTTGCTTTGGCATTTATTGCCACTGCACGATCATTTCTTAGTCATTCAAGGCCTTCTTTATATTATTTGTTCATCCTCCACATGGAACAACAGAGACCAAGTCAAATTGAACATACTTGGGCAAAAAAAAAAGCTGCTTCTGACAGAACTTGAATGGACAGATTGGAGTTTCTTTTTCCCGTTCATGCCGCATGCAGCACTCGGTGTGTGCATGTTGTGTGTTTGCTTGTCTGCAGGAGAGCAGCGAACTATGTCACTGTTGCTTCTGAGATGGTTTAACCCTTTCCTGGATGCATGGTAACCTAGCAACAGGGGCAGAGAGTAGTCATCCAAGACCGCTTTTTTTTCCATCGCTGCCTTTTGGTTTATTATTTGCTTTTTTTTTAGCTTGTGTGTTTTTGGAGAGGTCTTGTGTAACATCTCACTTTAGATGACCCGACTTTGGTTTGAACTTCTTCAGTCCTAAATGTGACAAGCGGTATTTGTCTCGGTCTCATTTGGCTTGCCGGTGTTTTCCGTGTGCCTGGATGCAACATTAGTGATCAATGGCTGTCACTTGGAGCACATTTCCCATCATGCAGTGCTTCATGAGCGCGCACGCAGACAGACCGCGTTGGTCTGTTGCCAAGCATCGAGCGGTGCTAGCAGACAAGCTGCTGTGCCAAGCTGCAGCACACATTTACAGTATACAGCCGGTACACAACGGGAGCCCTCGCTCGCCTCTTTTCTCTCCACTTGGATCGACACTTGTTTCCATACGGGTCACAAAAGCGCCGATCGATATTGGGCAGTTTTTGTGAAAAACTAGGTGATTGTGTTGTGCAATGACAAAATAAGTGTTTACTTTTACTTGAGTCATATTACTCTAAAGGTGTGCTTTTCAATTAATTGCCAGGAAGAAGAAAACATTTGTTATAAGTAAACCTCTGCATAACATTGTATCCTTATTAACATTAAAGAAAACAACAAAGTGGTCTTTGTCTAAAAAAATATAACTACACCTCTGTATAACATTACATCCTTATTAACATTAAAGAAAACAACAAAATGGTATTTGTCTAAAAATTGTTATAAGTACACCTCTGCATAACATTGTATCCTTATTAACATTAAATAAAACAACAGAGTAGTCTTTGGCTACAAATTGTTATAAGTACACCTCTGCATAACATTGCATACTTATTACCAAAAAAGAAAACATCAAAGTGGTCTTTTTCTATAAAATGTTATAAGTACACCTCTGCTCAACACTGTATCTTTATTAAAATTAAAGAGAACAACAAAGTGGTCTTTGTGTAAAAATTGTAACAAGTACACCTCTGCATAACATTGTATCCTTATTAACATTGCAGAAAATAACACGATTGTATTTGTCTAAAAATTGTTATAAGTACACCTCTGCATAACATGGTATCTTTATTAACATTAAAGAAAACAACAGAGATCTTTGTCTAAAAATGTTTATAAGTACACCTCTGCATAACATTGTATCCTTATTAACATTAAATAACACAACGGAGTAGTCTTTGGCTACAAATTGTTATAAGTACACCTCTGCATAACATTGCATACTTATTACCAAAAAAGAAAACAACAAAGTGGTCTTTCTTTATACGATTTTTATAAGTACACCTCGGAATAACATTGTATCTTTATTAACATTAAAGAAAACAACAGAGTGGTCTTTTTCTAAAAAAATGTATAAGTACACCTCTGCACAGCATTGTATCCTTATTAAAATTAAAGAGAACAACAAAGTGATCTTTGTCTAAAAATTGTAATAAGTACACCTCTGCATAACATTGTATCCTTATTAACATTGAAGAAAATAACAAAATTGTATTTGTCTAAAAATTGTTATAAGTACACCTCTGCATAACATGGTAACCTTATTAACATTAAATAAAACAACAGAGTAGTCTTTGGCTACAAATTGTTATAAGTACACCTCTGCATAACATTGCATACTTATTACCAAAAAAGAAGACAACAAAGTGGTCTTTGTGTATACGATTTTTTATAAGAACACCTCTGAATAACAATGTTTCCTTATTAACATTAAAAAAAACAACAAAGTGATCTTTGTCTAAAAATGTTATAAGTACACCTCTGCATAACATGGTATCCTTATTAATATTAAGGAAAACAACAAAGTGATCTTTGTCTAAAAATGTTATAAGTACACCTCTGCATAACATTGTATCCTTATTAACATAAAACAAAACAACAGTGGTCTTTGGCTAAAAATTGTTATAAGTACACCTCTGCATAACATTGTATACATATTACCAAAAAAGAAAACAACAAAGTGGTCTTTGTTTATAAGATTGTTATAAGTACACCTCTGAAAAACATCCATTCCATCCATTTTCTACCGCGTATTCCCTTTCGGGGTCGCGGGGGGCGCTGGCGCCTATCTCAGTTACAATCGGGCGGAAGGCAGGGTACACCCTGGACAAGTCGCCATCTCATCGCAGGGCCAACACAGATAGACGGACAACATTCACACTCACATTCAAACACTAGGGCCAATTTAGTGTTGCCAATCAACCTATCCCCAGGTGCATGTCTTTGGAAGTGGGAGGAAGCCGGAGTTCCTGGAGGGAACCCACGCATTCACGGGGAGAACATGCAAACTCCACACAGAAAGATCCTGAGCCTGGATTTGAACCCAGGACTGCAGGAACTTCGTATTGTGAGGCAGACGCACTAACCCCTCTGCCACCGTGAAGCTCCTCTGAAAAACAATGTATCCTTATTAACATTAAAGAAAACAATAGAATAGGGCTGGGCAATATATCGATTATACTCGATATATCGCGGGTTTGTCTCTGTGCAATATAGAAAATGACTATATCATGATATTGGAGTATACGTCCTCACGCAGTTGCTTTTAGCTGCGGGCATTACACTACAGGCCTTGCTCGATCGTTCTGGTCTCTGCTTCTCACAAAGAAATAAAACAAGCGCACCTTGTTACATACGTCACATACTGACGCGCGTTCAACGTCATTCGCTATTGCGGAGCAGACACATAGCGACATGGGTAACGGTAGCTGTGATGCTAGCGGTGCGGTGCAAGTGCTAATACGAGAGAAAAAAGGTGCGATTCTGGTAACAAATGAAGGAATAAATAATTCCCAAGAAAAACAGCAGTGAGTCCATCGTCTGGCAGTGGTTTGGCTTCAAGCGGGAAGATGTTTTACAAGTATGCGGCAAAAGCGTTGCTACAAAAAGTAGCACCACTGTTAGTGTGGAGCCTCATTTGAAAAGTCCCCCGCTAGAGAATAAGGAGTGCTTGAAACTCCGCATGTCAGAATCTCGGCCCGTGCCACACCAACAAAATGCCATTTCCAGATCAACCGTATGAAACAAATAGTTAACAACAGCAGTAACCTATCACATAGCGAAGGACATACACTATTTGATTTCCTAATATGCAGCTATTTTTTATTTGACAGCTATTGAAATATCTTGTGTGACATCATGCACAAAAGTGCACTTTATATGTTTAAAACTATTGTAGTATCGTTCTGCACAAAAGGTGAACTTTAATTTAGTGTTTTTTTGATATGTCATCTTTGTGACATCATGCCCAAAAGTGCACTAATAGCTTGTTTTAAAATGTCTCTGACGGTCTTGCACTTTCTGTTTTGGAATTTACATGAATGTTTGCGCCATTGCTTAATAACTCGTTAATAAATACAATTTTGGTAAATTGACTTAGTTTTGATTTCCCTCTGCATGAAAGTTTAAAATGAGCATATATTAATGCAGTATGAACAAGAATGTTTTGATGTAGACACATAGAATCATCATACTGGTGGGATTATATGCATCAAGTGTTCATTCAAGGCTGTGGCAAAATATCGAGATATGTATCATGTATCGCGATATGGCCTAAAAATACCGAGATATTAATAAAAGGCCATATCGCCCAGCCCTAATTGTTCATGTTTTTCACTTAATACAAATTGGTGTTCTATTGGGCATTTCAAACCCAATGTTGATGTAGAAGCTAGCTTATCTTTTGCTGTAGTTAGCTATTACGGCTAATACCGTAGCATGTTGATGTGTTTGTACGCTAGAAAGAGTTCTTCAGTGTTCACTCTGACAATAGCAGTGTTGCTAAAGTTTGGTTATTATACAGGTTACACAACGTAAAATAAGTATTGTTGCCTTTTGAACGCCTTTTCAAAGCGATTTAGAGGTACAATTGATTGCTACCATTAGCTACATTGCTAACCACCAAGAACCAGATAATTTTTACATATTAATATGCAAAAAAAAAAACTTTTTTCTTCTTGTCTCTCATAATGATTGTGAACAATAGGCAAAATTCCCCCCCAAAAAGTGTAGTTCCCCTTTAACACGTGCACACCATGGCTACAAATACAAACATAACCCCACCCCCATTCCATGCCTTCGCCACAGCTTCACCCTAGTGGGTTATGACGAACAACAGAGCAGCGCCCCGAGTGGCTGGCAGCCTTCTCTCCTGTTGCAAGTTTTGTGCTTTCTATGTCAACATGTGTATGTCTGCCTATCGGTCCCAGTCCGTGGAGTTAGAGTCTGTGGGCATCTCACGATTCCAATAAAAATCGATTACTGTATTTCCTTGAATTGCCTGCCTTGAATTACTACCGGTTCAAACTTGCTTCCCAAAATAATTAGCGCATGATTTGTATTACCGCCTGGTCAAACTCGTGACGTCATGAGTGACACTTCCCCTGTCATCATTTTCAAAATGAAGGAGGCTGATTTCAATACCGGTAATTTGAAACTCCATAAAGGGAAGAAGATTAAGACCTACATCCCACTCAAATTTTTACTGCATACCTTTGGTAAGTGCCGGAGTGAGAAGAGGTTTTAAAATAATTAGCGCATGCTTACTTTTACCGCATGCCTTTGGTAAGCGCAGGAGTGAGAAGAGGTTTTAAATAAATTAGCGACCCGGCGGCAATTCAAGGAAATATGGTAATTGATGCAGTTTTACACTTCTTTTCGTTGCACTAAATAAGCGTTTATCATTTGCAACTTTTAAAAACAGTTCTTATGTAAGAAGAAACAGTTGAATTAATTCCCATTACCTTTATTAAATGAGTGAAATGTGTGCAAATCTGTAGCATAAATACCTTAAAATATAGCAGGTGGTCAAATCTCTGGCTGCATTATTTTATTTACAATGTCAGAATAAAAAAAAAATAACCTTTTGACTTTTTGACTCTCATAATGATTGTGAATGACAAGCAAAACAAAAAAAGTGCAGTTCCCCTTTAACACACACACACACACACACACACACACACACACACACACACACACACACACACACACACACACACACACACACACACACACACACACACACTCACACACTCAATGGCTACATATGCACACATTTCCATGCCTTTGCCACCGCTTCACCCTAATGGGTTATGACGGAACATTACCCCTAGTGGCTGGCAGCTTCGGGACGGATTCCTGCCCCCTCATCTCCTGTTGCAAGTCTTGTGTTTTTTTTATGTCAACATGTGTATGTCTGCTTATCAGCCCCCAGTCCGTGAGGTTAGAATCTTTGTGCACCACACGATTCATAAAAAATCGATTAATTTATAGTGATGCGATTTTACATTTCTTTTCGTTGCACTACATAAGCGTTTATAACGTGCAACTTTTAAAAAACAGCGCATTTGTAAGAAGAAACAGTTGAATTAAATCCCACGACCTTTATTAAAGGCCTACTGAAATGAGATTTTCTTATTCAAACGGGGATAGCAGGTCCATTCTATGTGTCATACTTGATCATTTCGCGATATTGCCATATTTTTGCTGAGAGGATTTAGTAGAGAACATCCACGATAAAGTTCGCAACTTTTGGTGTTAAGAGAAATGCCCTGCCTCTACCGGAAGTCGCAGGCGATGATGTCACAAGTGTGGGGGCTCCTCACATATTCACATTAATTTTAATGGGAGCCTCCAACAAAAAGTGCTATTCGGACCGAGAAAGCGACAATTTCCCCATAAATTTGAGCGAGGATGAAAGATTCGTGTTTGAGGATATTGATAGCGACGGACTAAAAAAAAACAAAAACAACAAGTAAAAAAAAAAAACGCGATTGCATTGGGACGGATTCTGATGTTTTTAAACACATTTACTAGGATAATTCTGGGAAATCCCTTATCTTTCTATTGTGTTGCTAGTGTTTTAGTGAGTTCAAACAGTACCTGATAGTCGGAGATCTCCACGGGTGTCTTGACGCGCAGTGTCTCAGGGGAGTCGACGGCAGCTATGGACGGCACAAGCTCAGCTTTTCTCCGACAAGAAGCGACTTTTTAACCACGATTTTCCCCCCCAAACCTGCTGGTTGACATTCCGTTGTGATTCATGTTAGCTTGACCGCTGTGATCCATAGTAAAGTTTCACCTCCAGGAATTTCAAACAAGGAATCACCTTGTGTTTGTGTGGCTAAAGGCTAAAGCTTCCCAACTCCATCTTTCTACTTTGACTCCTCCAATTATAATTGGACAAATTGCAAAAGATTCAACAACACAGATGTCCAAAAACCTGTGTAATTATGCCGTTAAAGCAGACGACTTTTAGCTGTGTGTGTGTGCAGCGCTCATACTTCCTAAAAACCTGTGATGTCTTGCGTACACCATCATTACACAACGTTTTCAAGACGAAACTCCCGGGAAATTTAAAATTGCAATTTAGTAAACTAAAAAGGCCGTATTGGCATGTGTTGCAATGTTAATATTTCATCATTGATATATAAACTATCAGACTGCGTGGTGGGTAGTAGTGGGTTTCAGTAGGCCTTTAAATGAATGGAAATGTGTGCAAAACTGGAATATAAGTAGCTTAAAATAAAGCAGCTGGTCAAATCACCCGCTGCAGAACTGTCTGCAATACTTTTTTCTAAATGTTAAAATGCAAAAACAACAACTTTTGTCTTCTTGTCTCTCATAATGGTTGTGAACGATAGGCAAAATTCCCCAAAAAGTGCAGTTCCCCTTTAAATTCATAGTTTGTTCATTATTTACTGTCTGTTTACAGCATTTAGTTCATTATCTTTCTATCGCATCAGCTCTCTTCTACATCCCTAAACTCTCATCCTCCCACTCCATCTCTCTCTCTGTCTCTCTCTCTCTCTCTCCATCCGTCATTCCTCTTCACGCCACTTCACTCTGGATTAACGAGGGCGTCAGTAAATGAGATAAAAGGGCATTAGATGGGGATTATGTCTCTTCTCTTTATCGAACGACAAACAAACAACAGTACGCAGACATATTGTGGGCGCTCGTTCATTCTTCCCTGCCCTTTTTTTCTCTCACCTTTCTTGCGGCGTGGCTGAAAACAGCAGGTTGGAGCGTGCGGAGGCGGAAACAGAAAGAAAAAGACAAAGTGGCAGTTGAGGCGCTGGTGTGAGGGAGGAGGGCAGACGAGTGGTCCAAATTTAATATACAAGTGCAAAAAGGTGTGTGTGTGTGTGTGTGTGT
>NC_084617.1:29356347-29386347 GCF_033978795.1 Nerophis ophidion
TAACTTGCACTTACAGATGTAGCGACCAACTGTAGTTACTGACAGTGGTTTTATGAGGTGTTCCTGAGCCCATGTGGTGATATCCCTTACCCACTGATATCGGTTTTTGATGCAGTACCACCTGAGGGATCAAAGGTCCGTAATATCATCGCTTACGTGCAGTAATTTCTCCAGATTCTCTGAACCTTTTGATGATTTTACGGACCGTAGATGATAAAATCCCAAAATTCCTTGCAATAGCTCGTTCTAAAACTGTTCGACAATTTGCTTGCAAATTGGTGACCCTCGCCTCATCCTTTTTGTGAAATATTTAGCATTTCATGGAAGCTGTTTTTATACCCAATCATGGCACCCACTTGTTCCCAATTTGCCTGCACACCTGTGGAATGTTCCAAATTAGTGTTTGATGAACATCTCTCAACTTTATCAGTATTTATTGCCACCTTTCCCAACTTCTTTGTCACGTGTTGCTGGCATCAAATTCTAAAGTTAATGATTATTTGCAAAAAAAAAAAAAAAAGTTTTTTAGTTTGAACATCAAATATGTTGTATTTGTAGCATATTCAACTGAATATGGGTTGAAAATGGTTTGCAAATCATTGTATTCTGATTATATTTACATCTAACACAATTTCCAAACTCATATGGAAACGGGGTTTATATATATACAGTACATATATATATATATATATATATATATATATATATATATATATATATGTGATGTTATTTAAGGATACAATGTTTTAAAGAGGTGTACTTAAAACAATTTCTAGACAAAGACCAATCTGTTGTTTTCTTTAATGTTAATACGGGTAAAATGTTATGCAGAGGTGTACTTTTTAGACTAAGTTACTTTACATGCATTTGGGTTTTGACCCTCACCCAAATTTGGTTCAGACCAATGCGGCTCCAGGGCAAAATGTTTGAACACCCTACAAGTTACTACTTATTTGATCAGTTATTTTCTTTCACCAACGTGGCTAGCCTTTGAGAAATTTGGGTGTTGGATGCATTTCTTGTGGTCACTGGTGTGTGAGTGACAGGAAGACAAGCCCTGGCTTGGAAAGACTACTTTCCATGCATCTAGACCAGGTCATCAGTGTAGATAAACTGGGCGCCAGACTAAGGTCATAGTGTCTGCCACAACATGTTATAAGTTCAAATGATACTTTCCCAATGTGCCCATGTAGGATGTTGGTAAATCGTCGGAGAGCCAGAGGGAGAAGATGGAGTCAATGAAAGCTGCTGAATAAGACGGAGACAGGAGAAGTGAATGAGAGAGTGGAGGTGTTGGCTGGACCACGTACAACCATCTTGTGCCAACATTCTTTCACCTCTTGCACTTGCAAGAAGCTTCTCAGACTCAGATTTTATAGACAACTTCAAGTCGGAGTAGAGTGAAAAAACAAGTTGTCTCTATATTGAAGCTATTATCATATGTACTATCCGATTTAGGACAGCAAACGGCTCCCAATGTTTGTGAGTTAATATGTTCGAAATAGTATCAATCTCACAGAGCCATTTTGAGAGATAATGAGTAAGCCAGTCACATGATCCATGACGTAGAGGAGGAACCACAGATCCCTTCTATATCAACAACAATGCTAATCAAGCAGACTTTGTGAGCGCCAACAACTATTACTTTGGGAACAATTATGATCCAGAACCTTAAATTTTTGAGCCTGAGCACAAAGAGGATGAGTAATAAATTTTCGAAGCCAAGTGATGGAAGCAGTTTTATTGTGACATTATATAATTAGCATTGACAGGTGCTAAACATACAAACTAACCATAATAAACCATAATAAAACAAAAAAATACTGTAATATTTCCACTCTCGCTGGGATGTCGACCAATGGAACACTCACTAAATTACGTTTTGATGAAGAATCAGTCACAATCCTCACAAAGGGTTAAAAATTTTTCCTGCAATTAGCGTCTTTTTGTGTCTTTTTCGCCATCTCGGGGGATGTGAAAGTGGCCACATTTGTCTACCAGCGGGTCAGAGATGCATGAGTTATAATCTACAATTTACTTTTAGCAAGTTTGAGACCAAGCAGAAGATTGTGGGTCAACAATAGCAGTGTAAGCTAGCATTATCTCACTAAAATAATATGTCTGCATTAGCGCTTGTAATAACAATGTTATTTATAGTTTGTTAATTTTCAGGTCACAACTCGGGCTGGGCGATATTGGCTTTTATTAATATTGCGATATTTTTATGTCATATGGCGATATACCATATATATCTCAATATTTTTCCTTAGCCTTGAATGAACACTTGATGCATATAATCACAGCAGTATGATGATTCTATGTGTCCACATTAAAACATTCTTCTTCATACTGCATTAATATATGCTACTTTTAAACTTTCATGCAGAGAGGGAAATCACAACTAAGTCAATTGACCAAAACTCCATTTATTAAATAGTCTTCATTCTCTCACAGGTGACTTTTTAAATGAAAGAACAAATTAGTAGTGCTGCTACCTTTTGTAGTAACACTTCTGCTGCATACTTTGCTTATTGCTGTTGTCTGCTGAATATCTTCCCTCTTGAAGCCAAACCACCACCAGATGATGGATCCCCTGCTGTTCTTTTGGGGGATTCATTGTTCTTACTCCATTTGTGATCAGTTTCGCACTTTCTCTCTCTTGTAATGTCACTCGCTCCGCTCTGCTTGCACCACCTGCCTCCGCTAACGTTAGCAATGCTGCTACCTCTCTGCTCGGCGAGGGCGTATGATGCTATGACTTGTATGACTTGTGTAAGAAGCCCGGCTTGTTTTACGACTCTGTGAGAAGGAGAGACGAGAAGGAGTGAGAAACGCCTGAAGTGTAATGCCAGCAGCTAAAAGCAACTGCGTGAGAACGTATACTCCAATATCAAGATATATTCATTTTCTTTATCGCACAGAGACAATCCCGCAATATATCGAGTATATCGATATGTCGCCCAGCCCTAATCACAACTGGTTAATGCAGTATTCTTGGCACTTTCTTGATGTTTTGTTGCGTATAATGAGAGGACCCTCCATCTTTTGACTCAATTGTTAATTTATTTACCATTTAGAGTGCATAACAAAATAAAAGCATATGTGTTCTTGTCTTACATAAAGATTGTGAATGATGAACACCACATCTCGTTACAATGTTTGTGGATTTGCAGTATGACTGATTAATAATATGGCCAGAGTGCAGAAGTGTTTCTACAATGAAGTAACCCAAGTTGTTCAAATTGGAATATATTCAAAATGGCCGACTGACTTTTTGGCATTTTGTGACATTTTAGACGGTATTTTCACATGCTTTGCGGATTGTAAATGCAATTAGATATATGGTTTAATAGATACAATGAAATAGGGCTGGCTGATATGGCCTTTTTTTAATATCTCGATATTTATAGGCCATATCGCGATACACTATATTTTTCTCGATATTTTGCCTTAGCCTTGAATGAACACTTGATGCATATAATCACAGCAGTATGATGATTCTATGTGTCTACATTAAACGATTCTTCTTCATACTGCATTAATATATGCTACTTTTAAACTTTCATGCAGAGAGGGAAATCACAACTAAGTCAATTGACCAAAACTGTATTTATTGAACAGTTGTTAAACAGTAGCACAAACGGTCATGTCATTTCCAAAACAGAAAGTAGAAGATTGTCAGAGACATTTTAAGTGTCAAATAAATATGAGCTGCATAATAGGAAATCAAATAGTGTTCGGCCTTCACTAGATGGTAGGTTTCTACGGACGTTATTAAATTCTGTTTTTGACAATTTTTTCATACGGTGTTGATCTGGAAATGTTCGCCTTGGCATTTTGATGGTGTGGGCGTGTGGCACCGAACGGAGATGTTGACATGCGCAGTAAGCATTCTTCATTCTCTAGCAGGTGACTTTTCAAATGATGCTACATAATAGCAGTAATGCTACTTTTTATAGCAACGCTTTTGCCGCATGCTTGACTTATTTGGGTTGTCCGTTCGACATATTCTCACTTAAAGCCAAACCACCGCCAGACGATGGACCCCTTGCTTTTTTCTTGGGAATTATTTCTTCCTTCATTTGCACTTTTTCTCTCTTATTACGACTTGCACGGTTTTGCTAGCATCACAGCTAGCGTTACCCATGCTGCTACCTCTATGCTCCGTGAGGGCGTATACGTATGTGACGTATGACGTGACAGTATGTGACGTGTGTGAGAAGGAGAGACAGGGAAGAGCGGGAAGTGCCTGTAATGTAATGCTCGCAGCTAAGAGACAAACCCGCGATATATCGTGTATAACGATATAATGCCCAGCCCTATAATGAAGCAAACACAAATAAACATATAATGTCAGCTTGTTTTTCCACTCTATCGATACTTTAAACATAGTCAAAAAACTTATGCTATAGTACCAATGATTGTCTCACACACACACTAGGTGTGGTGAGATTCTCCTCTGCATTTGAACCACCACCCTCACCCCCAGTGAGTAGCAGCGGTGGCCTCGCCCAAGAATAAGTCATCTGTTCAATTATTTTGTCGAAATAAGGTTTCAATGTGTTAAAAAAATAGTATTTAAGAGGTCACAGCCATTCACCTTAGTCTAATAACTTGGTATGTGACACATGCTAACCTTTACCATGTTTATGTTAGCATACTAGCATGTTAAAATTGAAGTGCAGGCTTTTTTAGCTAATTTTGCAACCGTTTAACCTCGAGTCATATAACTTGGCATGTGACAGCTGTTAACTGTTAGTGTGCTGACGTTAGCATGCTAGCAAGCTAACTTAAGCATGCTAACTTTTTCCATCTAATTTGGCTCCTTTTTTATGCAGCTATACATGTACGCATAACGTCGTTAGCACACATGCTAAATGTTAGCATTTTAATGTAAGCATGCCAACGTTTTAGGCTAGCTCTGTAGTTCTTTTTGTACAGTTACACCTAAGACTTACGGATTCTGACACTCGGCAACATCTTATAAGTATGCCGGCTTCCAGCGACCCCCGGCCAGAGGTCAGGGGCACAGATAGCAGGCTCATCAAATTTTTTGCCGGAATTTGTAGTTATAATTATTGTACCAAATAATACAAGAATCAGGAATCCTTTCTGAATTTAATCGTCACCCCAGAATCGGACTTGGATTGAACGGTTAGGTGCCCAAAGATTCACCCTCTTGATGTTCTTATCAGCAAGCACCTCCTGATGGGAGACACGTGAAATGATTCTGAGCTCAGATAAAAACACAGCAAGGCCACTTCAGGAACAGATGGAGCACCATAACAAAAACATTATTTGTCAAAAAAATGTGACAGTTCTCCCTGCAGACCTTCAAATAATTACTCTCCTAAATTGTGCTTTTGTGCAATTGATTTTTTTTCTTTGCTCTTGTTTTTTTCACGTTCTGCATCACCATCAACCTAATCACTATCATCATAGTAATCATCACATCATCATAATCATTCTTAACATCATAATCATAGTAATCATCCCCATCAACATAATCACCATCATCATCATTGTAATCATCACCATCAAAATCATCATCATTATCATTATTATCATCATCATCATCATCATCATAGTAATAATCACCATCAACATCATAAACATAGTAATCATCACCATCAACAAAATCACAATATTTTTCACCATCATTATCATAGTAATCATCACTATCAATATCATAATCATAGTAATTATCACCATCAACATAATCACCATCATCAT
Organism: Nerophis ophidion; assembly: GCF_033978795.1. Classification (NCBI taxonomy): domain Eukaryota; kingdom Metazoa; phylum Chordata; class Actinopteri; order Syngnathiformes; family Syngnathidae; genus Nerophis; species Nerophis ophidion. Next base: position 29,362,081 of record NC_084617.1, read on the forward strand.
CATCATAGTAATCATCACCATCATCATCATCAATCAATCAATGTTTACTTATATAGCCCTAAATCACTAGTGTCTCAAAGGGCTGCACAAACCACTACGACATCCTCGGTAGGCCCACATAAGGGCAAGGAAAACTCACACCCAGTGGGACATCGGTGACAATAATGACCCAGTGGGATGTCGGTGACAATGATGACTATGAGAACCTTGGAGAGGAGGAAAGCAATGGATGTCGAGCGGGTCTAATATGATACTGTGAAAGTTCAATCCATAATGGATCCAACACAGTCGCGAGAGTCCAGTCCAAAGCGGATCCAACACAGCAGCGAGACTCCCGTTCATAGCGGAGCCAGCAGGAAACCATCCCAAGCGGAGGCGGATCAGCAGCGCAGAGATGTCCCCAGCCGATACACAGGCAAGCAGTACATGGCCACCGGATCGGACCGGACCCCCTCCACAAGGGAGAGTGGGACATAGAAGAAAAAGAAAAGAAACGGCAGATCAACTGGTCTAAAAAGGGAGTCTATTTAAAGGCTAGAGTATACAAATGAGTTTTAAGGTGAGACTTAAATGCTTCTACTGAGGTGGCATCTCGAACTGTTACCGGGAGGGCATTCCAGAGTACTGGAGCCCGAACGGAAAACGCTCTATAGCCCGCAGACTTTTTTTGGGCTTTGGGAATCACTAATAAGCCGGAGTCCTTTGAACGCAAATTTCTTGGTACAATATGGTACAATACAATCGGCAAGATAGGATGGAGCTAGACCGTGTAGTATTTTATACGTAAGTAGTAAAACCTTAAAGTCACATCTTAAGTGCACAGGAAGCCAGTGCAGGTGAGCCAGTACAGGCGTAATGTGATCAAACTTTCTTGTTCTTGTCAAAAGTCTAGCAGCCGCATTTTGTACCAACTGTAATCTTTTAATGCTAGACATGGGGAGACCTGAAAATAATACGTTACAGTAATCGAGACGAGACGTAACAAACGCATGGATAATGATCTCAGCGTCTTTAGTGGACAGAATGGAGCGAATTTTAGCGATATTGCGGAGATGAAAGAAGGCCGTTTTAGTAACGCTTTTAATGTGTGCCTCAAAGGAGAGAGTTGGGTCGAAGATAATACCCAGATTTTTTACCGAGTCGCCTTGTTTAATTGTTTGGTTGTCAAATGTTAGAGTTGTATTATTAAATAGAGTTCGGTGTCTAGCAGGACCGATAATCAGCATTTCCGTTTTTTTGGAGTTGAGTTGCAAAAAGTTAGCGGACATCCATTGTTTAATTTCATTAAGACACGCCTCCAGCTGACTACAATCCGGCGTGTTGGTCAGCTTTAGGGGCATGTAGAGTTGGGTGTCATCAGCATAACAGTGAAAGCTAACACCGTATTTGCGTATGATGTCACCTAGTGGCAGCATGTAGATGCTGAAGAGTGCAGGGCCAAGGACCGAACCCTGGGGAACTCCACACGTTACCTTAACGTAGTCCGAGGTCACATTGTTATGGGAGACACACTGCATCCTATCAGTAAGATAAGAGTTAAACCAAGACAGGGCTAAGTCTGACATACCAATTCGTGTTTTTATACGTTCTAATAAAATATTATGATCGACGGTATCGAAAGCAGCGCTAAGATCGAGGAGCAGCAACATAGATGACGCATCAGAATCCATCGTTAGCAATAGATCATTAGTCATTTTTGCGAGGGCTGTCTCCGTGGAGTGATTTGCCCTGAAACCGGAATGAAAGGTTTCACATAGATTGTTAGACGCTAAGTGTTCATTTAACTGCTCCGCAACAAATTTTTCGAGGATTTTTGAAATAAAGGGAAGGTGAGACACCGGTCGGTAGTTTACCATGAGGTCAGGATCGAGGTTATGTCTTTTAAGAAGAGGATGAATAACCGCTTTTTTGAATGCTAGGGGAACAGTGCCTGAGGAGAGTGATACGTTTATAATATTTAGCACTGATGGACCTAATAATACAAAAAGCTCCTTGATCAGTTTCCCAGGAAGAGGGTCAAGTAAACATGTTGTTTGTTTTATTCCATTTACACGTTGTAACAATTCCTCTAATGTTATTTCCTCAAAACGAGAGAAACTATTTTGGAGGGCAGTATCCGCCGTATATACCATCGTGTCAGTGTTAATAGAACCCCGTTGTAGCTGGGACGCATTGTCTTTAATCTCCTTTCTAATGACTTCAATTTTCTTACTAAAGAATTGCATAAAGTCATCAGCTGAGTGGGTGGAGCTACTGGAAGGGGTCCCTTGTTGGGTTAGCGATGCTACCGTACTAAACAAAAATTTAGGATCGTTTTTATTACGGTGGATGGGATTTGAGTAATATTTAGCTTTAGCTAAGGTAAGCATGCGTTTATAAGTTATTAAACCATCACTCCATGCTTGATGGTGCACCTCAAGTTTAGTCGTGCGCCATTTGCGTTCCAGCTTTCTACATAATAATTTCTGAGCTCTAGTTTCTTCTGTAAACCACGGGGTGCGCTTTTTTGGAGCCTTTTTTTACTTTAGCGGTGCTATGTTATCAATGGTTTCGCGCAGGGCGTCATTAAAGTTGTTAGTGAGGTTATCAATAGAGCCCACATATTTTGGGAATGGTGCCATTACCGAGGGCAGTAGGTCAGCAAGAGTTGTCGTTGTGGCCGTATTAATGTTGCGGCTGCTATAGTAGTTATTATTATTATTAGTTTGACAAACATGCGTCTGAACCTCGAATTTTATAAGGTAATGATCGGACAATACTTTAGTATACTTTAGTATATCATAGTAATCATCACCATCAAAATCATCATCATTATCATCATCATCATAAGAGTAATAATCACCATCAACATCATAAACATAGTAATCATCACCATCAACAAACTCATGATCCTATTCACCATCATCATCATAGTAATCATCACTATCAACATCATAATCATAGTAATCATCACCATTAACAAAATCGCCATCATATTCACCATCATAATCACATCATCATAGTAATCATCACCATCATCATCATAATCATCCTTAACATCATCATCTTAGTAGTCATCACGATCAAAATCATAATCACATCATCATCATAGTAGTCATCACCATCAAAATCATAATCATCATCATAATCATAGTAAGCATCACGATCAACAAAATCACCATCATAATCACCATCATCATCATAGTAAGCATCCCCATCAACAAAATCCCCATCATAATCACCATCATCATCATAGTAAGCATCCCCATCATAATCATCATCATCGTCATAGTAATCATCACCATCAATATAATCATCATCATAATCACCATCATCATAATAGTAATCATCTCCATCAACATTATAATCAACACATCATCATAATCATAGTAATCATCACAATCAACATAATCACAATCATTATCATCATCATCACCAACACCATCATTGTAATCATTATCATCAACATCATTATCATCATCAAAATCATCATCATCATCACAATCACATCATAATCATCACCATAATCTTAGTAATCATCATCATCATCAACACCATGATTATAATCATTTTAATCATCACCATCAACATAATCAGCATCATTATCATCATCAAAAACATCATCATAATCACAATCACATCATAATCATCACCATAATCTTAGTAATCATCACCATAAACATCATAATCATCAATATCATCATCATCATTATTATCAAAATCACCACCATAAACATCATAATCATCAATATCATCACCATCATCATCATCACAATCATCATCATCATTATCAAAATCACTACCATCACAATCATCATCATCATCACCATCATCACAATCACCATCATCATCACAATCACCGTCATCCCAATCACATCATCATCATCACAATCATCATCAAAACCATCACAAATTACCATCATCATCATCACAATCATCAGCATCATGTGGCGGTGAAGGAGGTGTAGTAATAGTGAGAATATAGAAAAGGAGGAGAAAAGAGAGAAGAGTAGTCACAGGGGTGAGAAGAGATAAAGAAAAGTAGTCAGTGGGGTGTGCTGACTCACACTGACCCTTCTCACTTCTTCGCCAGCTGCATTGTGGGTATATATACTCTTGGCGTAGGAAGTTCAACCCCTTACATAATACAGGGTGCACTATTGATGTTTTACCTCCTATTATTCTCCCTGCTCCTCCTCTTCTTGATCCCGCCTCCTCACGAGGACTCAGTCTGTCTCCCCTTCAACAGGCTGCCAGCTCTATATAGTCATGGAGATCCTCAAGTCTGATCTGTAGTCATGGAGATGTTAGTGGAGATCCTCAAGTCTGATCTGTAGTCATGGAGATGTTAGTGGAGATCCTCAAGTCTGATCTGTAGTAATGGAGATGTTAGTGGAGATCCTCGAATCCGATCTGTAGTAATGGAGATGTTAGTGGAGATCCTCAAGTCTGATCTCTAGTCATGGAGATGTTAGTGGAGATCCTTAAGTCTAATCTGTAGTCATGGAAATATTACCGGAGATCCTCATGTCACAAGGACAACCCAACTTCTTGTTCTCTCTCAAAACATGTATGTGTGAAATACAACCTCTCTTTTCATACTTTACTAGTCATCCACTATCTCAGTAGTTCTCAAACCCTGGGGGTACGTGTACCCCTGGGGGTACTTGAAGGTATGCCAAGGGGTACGTGAGATTTTTTTAAACGTTTTTAAAAATAGCAACAATTCATTTATAAATATATTTATTGAATAATACTTCAACAAAATATGAATGTAAGTTGATGAACTGTGAAAAAAATACAACAATGCAATATTCAGTGTTGACAGTTAGATTTCTTTTGGACATGTTCCAAAAATATTGATGTTAAAGATTTCTTTTTTTGTGAAGAAATGTTTAGAATTAAGTTCATGAATCCAGATGGATCTCTATTACAATCCCCAAAGAGGGCACTTTAAGTTGATGATTACTTCTATGTGTAAAAATCTTTATTTATAATTGAATCACTTGTTTATTTTTCAACAAGTTTTTAGTTATTTTCATATCTTTTTTTCCAAATGGTTCAAGAAAGACCACTACAAATGAGCAATATTTTGCTCTGGTATACAATTTAATAAATCAGAAACCGATAACATAGTGCTGTATCTTACTTCTTTATCTCTTTTCTTCAACCAGAAATGCTTTGCTCTGATTAGGGGGTACTTGAATTAAAAAAATGTTCACAGGGGGTACATCACTGAAAAAAGGTTGAGAACCACTGCACTATCTTAACCATTAATCGGCTAACAGGACTACTCCACTATCTCTTATCTTAACGATTAATCAACTAGCACTATTAGTCGATTGTCTTAACGATTAATCCACTCATCAGACTAGTCGGCTATCTTAACGATTAATCAACTAACAGGACGACTATCTTAACGATTAATCGATTAACAACACCAGTCAACGATTAGTCAACTCATCGGACTAGTTGACTATCTTAACAACTAATCAGACTATTGGACTATCTTAACAATTGATCGACTAATCAGACTGACTGACTAGCTTAATGATTAATTGACTAATTGCACTAGTTGCCTATCTTAACCCAAAATTGACTAACCAAACTAGTTGACTATCTTAACGATTAATCGACTAAATCAGATTAGTTGTCTTAACAATTAATTGACTAATCGGATTAGTTGCCAATTTTAACAATTGATCCACGAATCAGATTAGTCAATTAATCGTTAAGATAGCCGACTAATTGGATTGTCTGACTATCTTGACGATTAATCAACTAATCGAATTAGGTGCATATCTGAATTCAAAATTGACCCGTCGACTATCTTAACGATTAATCGAATCATCGAACTAGTCGACTATCTTAACAACTAATCAGACTACTCGCCAATCTTAACGCAAAATTGACTATCCAGACTCCTCGATTATCTTAATGATTGATCGACTAATCGGCCTAGTCGACTATCTTAACGATTAATCGACTTATAGGACTAGTCGTCCGTCTAAACAATCGATCGGCTAATTGGACATGTATTGATTCTATATAAACACTGTGAGTATATAAGTATATATGTATTGTAGTAGCATTCATAATAACATGTCATATTTATATATTTTGATCATTTTAAGTATTCGTCGGCGTATTAATTTCTCAGACACATCACCACGTTCACTTTTCCCTTCAACAACAGCAACACTACTAATCATGGCAGACTTGATGAGAGACAACAAAGACTACTTTATGTCAAATGGTGATCCAGAAACTTCTATTTTTGAGGCTGAACATAAGGAGGATGCTAAACAGATCTAGCAAGAAGCAGTATTGCTCAGTGTTAAACAAGATATACAAACATAATAAAACAATCACTTACCGTACAATGTATGCGCTCACTGACATAAAGACTGAGGGGATGCTTATATCATAAAAGCATTGTTGGCAGTATTTTTTTAAATTTCAATGAGAACAAGACAGAAATTATATTTATTTGACTCAAAAGTGAACCATAATGCTGTGACCTGGCCCCCCTGATGCCTTATTCTGAACCCACGGTCGCAAATCTTGGTTTTAAGTTGGACAATGATTTTAAATTGGAAAATCCATTTTAGCACCCACTTCATTTTAGAAGTCATTTTAAAATGTAGTTTTTTAATTTCCTAACGGGTCAGCGCCACAATATGTGTCAGGCCTTTTAAAACTGTACACCGCCACAAGGTCTCTGAGGTCAGCTTATCAGCTTCTTCGTGTTGTCCCAAAGACCTGGTTTAAATCCAGACGGGATCGTGCATTTTCTGCTCTCGGTCCACAAATTTGGAATGATATCCCTCTTGCTATTTGGACGACTTCCTCTTCAATGAGTTTTAAATCATGTCTTAAAACACCTATTTTTACTCCTTGGCTTTTAAACCAACATAACAGTTGAGTGATTGTAGTCTTTTTTTTTTTTTTTATTCAAATTTTTTTTTTACAACTGACTGTCCTTATTTCTAAATGTGTGTTTTTGTGTTTTAAAAAAATATATATTGTATGTATTTTTACATTTTTTTTTTTAACAATTGACTGTCCTTAATTCTAAATGTGTGTTTTAGTGCTTTTAATTTTTTTTTAATGTATTTTATATATTATTTAAAAGTATTGTTTTACAATTGACGGCCCTTAGTTCTAAATGTGTGTTTTAGTGGGTTTTAAAAAAATGTACTTTATGTATTTTTTTTTTTTTTTTTTTTTTTTTTTACAATTAACTGTCCTTAGTTCTAAATGCGCGTTTTCGTTTTTTTTTTTTTATGTACTTTATGTATTTTTTTATTAATGTATTTTTTTTTTTTACAATTATCTGTGTTTGGTTCAAAATATGAGTTTTAGTACTATTATTACTATTTTTTTTTAAAATGCATTTAATGTTTTTTTTTTTTTTTTTACACTTGACTGTCTTTAGTTTTAAATGCGTGTTTTAACGCCTGTCCGGCACTTTGTGAAACCTTAATCGTTTTTTTAAATGTTCTATGTAAATCAAGTGCATTGGATTGGAACATTCACCAGCTCAGAGGCGACGCAGCAGCTCTATATGTCAATATGGCAGCATAAGCTAGTTAGCTAAAGATAGACAAATAACGCTTGTAATAACAATATTGCTAACACTTGTTGAAATTCAGGTCATGACATGTAAATGGAGTATTTTTTTTGCACTTTTGAGATGTTTTTTAGAGGGATTCATTCACATTAGCTGTGTTGTTAGCCACCTCTTACTTGCCATATTTTACAATTTAGCATAGCAAAAATTCTCATTTAAGGATTGTGAGAATATTCCCCCCAAAATGTGCAGTTCTCCTATAAAATCAGCTTTAAATATTTGTAAGCTTGTGCTAACTAACAACAAAGATGACTACTTCTTTGAAAAAATGTATTTATTTATTCATTAGGCTGTTACAAAAATATAAATAACCTCATTATTAATCTTTTAAGTAAGGACAGACGACATGGTGCTGATAAAACCAAAGTTTATATGAAAACATAGGATAGCAGCGCAACATGCTAACGTGCCATCGCTGTACATTTGTCACTTTACGTCAATTTACTGAACTTAAACAGCTGTGGCTGTGTGTTCTTAAATAGAGCTGCATATTGTGGAAGATGGCACTGTGCCATCTACAGCTGCTCTGTGCTGCTTTCACGGTGCCCGCTGCGTCCTTAGATGCTCGAAAACTGGGACATGGTTGTGCCCCATGTCACTGCATCACACACACACACACACGCACGCACACACACAGACACACACACACACACACACACACTGGCAGCTCATTAGTGCAAAAAGCTGTGCAACATTGGTGTTCTGCCAACATTACAAGAAGAGAATGTAGGAGAGAGGCGTGCAGTGGAGAAGGAACTAAAGGAACAAAAAAGAAGCATGGTTGTGTTTGAAGGGGGAAACACAATCATGTGTACACTAATTGTCCAATTATAAGTGAAAAAGGCGGTGATGACCAAGAATAACGCGGAGTTGGAATATAATTACAACACTTTATGTACATATTTATATACACATATATATATATAATATTTACATATTTATATAATATGTAATTACAAGCTCCATTCACAGACAGAGTCCCGTTGCTTTTATAAGCGGTCGAGCGAGTCAAACGCCGAAAAAAAAAAAAAAAAAAAAAATTATATGTGGCGGTCCTAATTCTTTCGTGGCGGGCCGCCATAAATGAATGTGTGGGAAACCCTGATATATATATATATATATATATATCTATCTATCTATCTATCTATCTATCTATCTATCTATCTATCTATCTATCTATCTATCTATCTATATATATATATATATATATATATATATATATATATATATATATATATATATATATATATATATATATATCCATCCATCCATTTCTACCGCTTATTCCCTTTCGGGGTCGCGTGGGGCGCTGGCGCCTATCTCAGCTACAATCGGGCGGAAGGCGGAGTACACCCTGGACAAGTCGCCACCTCATCGCAGGGCCAACACAGATAGACAACATTCACACTCACATTCACACACTAGGGCCAATTTAGTGTTGCCAATCAACCTATCCCCAGGTGCATGTCTTTGGAGGTGGGAGGAAGCTTCATGATTGGAACCCACGCATTGACGGGGAGAACATGCAAACTCCACACAGAAAGATCCCGAGGCTGGATTTGAACCCAGGACTGCAGGACCTTCGTATTATATACATATATATATATATATATATATATATATATATATATATATATATATATATATATATATATATATATATATAGGGGCTTCACGGTGGCAGAGGGGTTAGTGCGTCTGCCTCACAATACGAAGTTCCTGCAGTCCTGGGTTCAAATCCAGGCTCGGGCTCGGGATCTTCCTGTGTGGAGTTTGCATGTTCTCCCCGTCAATGCGTGGGTTCTCTCCGGGTACTCCGGCTTCCTCCCACTTCCAAAAACATGCACCTTTGGATAGGTTGATTGGCAACACTAAATTGGCCCTAGTGTGTGAATGTGAGTGTGAATGTTGTCTGTCTATCTGTGTTGGCCCTGCGATGAGTTGGCGACTTGTCCAGGGTGTACCCCGCCTTCCGCCCGATTGTAGCTGAGATAGGCGCCAGCGCCCCCCGCGACCCCAAAAGGGAATAAGCGGTAGAAAATGGATGGATGGATATATATGTATATATATATATATATATTGTCTTCCCATTTAGTGCTCTCAACTGGAAGCAGAAGTGCTGGTCCGTCTTCCAGCCGTCCATAACCTTTCTACTCGTATGGATTCTTCATTCATCACTCCAAGCAACAATTGCAAGTTTTACAATATAACTAAAACAATACTTAATTACTAAAGTGTCCCCATGTGTGATGTCTTTAGGAGTGTTTTCATGCATATTTGTACGTGCTATCGTTATGTAATTATATACTAACACATTTACGAGCGTCTGTGTTAGTACTATTAAGTTACAATGGCATTTCTTTTGTATTTGGGACGGCGTGGCGCAGTGGGGAGAGTGGCTGTGTGCAACCCGAGGGTCCCTGGTTCAATTTCCACCTAGTACCAACCTCGTCACGTCCGTTGTGTCCTGAGCAAGACACTTCACCCTTGCTCCTGATGGGTGATGGTTAGCGCCTTGCATGGCAGCTCCCTCTATTAGTGTGTGAATGTGTGTGTGAATGGGTAAATGTGGAAGTAGTGTCAAAGTGCTTTGAGTACCTTGAAGGTAGAAAAGCGCTATACAAGTACAACTCATTTATCATTATTATTTATCAGTATTTTTTCAGTTTCACAAATTCCTCAGTAAATTCACCAAAACATCACCGTAGAGTTATTGAGTGTGTTTAGCTGATTGGAGAGTGAGCTTGCGCATCTCGTGACTTCTGTTTTGTTTTACCCGCCATTTTACTGCCGCGTTACAGACACCGTTTGGAAACATTTAAGGTGTGTAAATAAACATTTACAGAATATTTATGTGTAGATAACTCATTTCACAACGTATACAGCAGCGACTTATAGTCCGGTGCAGCTAATATATTAACATTTATAATTTTCTTCTAAAATAGCTAATACATGGAAAAATGTTTTCTTCTAAAATTTTGATAATAAATTAATACATGTAATATAAGTTTCTTAAATAAACTGTCACTAAAATTAAAGTGTAAATAAAAATGCAATCTTTACCACTGTAGTCATAATTTTTGCACTTGAGAAACTTCTCTATGGCTTTAGCTCCAGACTTCTTCTGTTTGTTTGATATTATTACTACTGCCACAGGTGGTGGAAAAGTGTATTGCACTTAAGTACCGATACAGCTGAGGAACCGATATGTTTTGGCAGCCCTATGGTTAAAATACACTAATTTGCTGTAGCGTGTGATGAAGGAATAACAGCACATGCCATATTTCTCCTACCTTGTGTTCATATCAAAAGATTTTGTTTGTTTTGGCCCAAGGCTGGTTTCGTCACATCATTCTATTTTAGCGGAACGATGCGTTTGTGTTTTGGTAACGGACTTGGCAGGCGCGCTCCTCCAAAGGAGCAGTTGCCGGGAGGCAATATGTGCACACGGCTTCATCCCTACCTGCCGCTGTGAGTGGGTGGCGCTTGTATCATGTCAGCGAGGGGGCGGTGTGACCAAAGAGGAGGATATGGCGTGGGAGTGGAGCACCATTGAGGCGCACATGACGCGTACGTGCGTGCGCCGGATGAAGAGAAACACTTTGTGTGATTAATATTCCCTCTCATCATGTGGACAAAATGGTGGTGATAGTCCAGTTTGTTGTCAAATGAAGTCACACTTGTTTACACCTGCACTACTCAACATGTCCCAAAAGGAGCAGGATGTGTTCATTATTGTTTACTTTCTCTGGTCATTTTTGTAAAAGGCAAAATAAAACTAAGTGATTGTAGGCCTGGGCAACAAAACCATATCAATATATAAGCTAATCCTTATTATTAAAATATGCCTTCGAAGTGTAAGGAAATACAACTAAGGAAAGATCAAGGAAGGAATCAACTAATCACACTCGTCAACTATCTTAACGATTAATCAACTAATCAGACTAGTTGCCTGTTTTAGTGTTAAATTGACTAACCGTATTAGTCGACTATCTACGATTAATCGTATAATCGGAGTAGTCGACTATCCTCATGATAAATGGACTATTTGAATATTTTTTGATTAATCGGCTAACTGGAATAGGAGACTATCTTAACGATTAATCAACTAATCTGACTCTTTGACTATCTTAATGATTAATCAACTAATTGGATTTGTCGACTATCTTAACGATTAATCGACTTATCGGACTAGTCGCCTATCTTAGCGTTAACTTGACTAACCATATTAGTTGACTATTTTAAGGATTAATTGAATAATCAGACTAGTCGACTATCCCAACGATTAATGGACTAGTTGACTATTTTAAGATAAATTGACTAATCATACTTGTCAGAGTTAGTTGGTGACGAACCCCAAGATGCAGAGAAGGAGGCAGGCATTGATCAGGAAAACATGATTTAATGAAAATATTAGGACAAGAACAAACCAAAGAGGTACAACCAAAAGTGCACACAAGGCGGATAACAAACTAGGGGAGCTAGCATGGGAGCTACAAAATAAAAGGAGCTTAGCATGGAAGTTAGCAAAAACAAAAGGGTCTAGCGTGGAAGCTAGCGGGTAGCGAGCATGAAAACAGAAGGGGACGGCGTGGCGCAGTGGTAGAGTGGTCGTGCACAACCCGAGGGTCCCTGGTTCAATCCCCACTTAGTACCAACCTCGTCACGTCCGTTGTGTCCTGAGCAAGACACTTCACCCTTGCTCCTGATGGGTGCTGCTTTGCGCCTTGCATGGCAGCTCCCTCCATCAGTGTGTGAATGTGTGTGTGAATGGGTAAATGTGGAAGTAGTATCAAAGCGCTTTGAGTACTCTGAAGGTAGAAAAGTGCTATACAAGTACAACCCATTTTTCATTTAAGTCGTAACGTGTAGTACAAAAAAAACTTGGAAGCAGGGAACAAAAGACAATAAGCTGCAAACCACTATCGAATATAGCTTACCGCAACGCTGCATTGACACGATATGATACGACACGACACGACAGGTAGCAATGACAAGAGCGACATGTGGCAACGACATGACAATAACCTAGCAACTGACTGGAGGACAAAAACAGACTCAAATAGAAGCGTGCTGATTGACACCAGGTGTGGCCAGGTGCCAATCAGCCGCACCTGAGGGGAAAACAGCGCACAGGGGAAAAAACAGGAAACAGACAAAATAAGAGCGCTGGCAGGAACTAAAAACAGGAAATACTAAACACACAGAGGAAACCAAGACAAATCCAGAGGATAAAAACTAAAACACAAACAAACTGTCAGGGGTAAGCCTGACAATACTACTGGACTTCTTAACGATGAATCAACTAATTGAACTTTTCGACTTAACCATTAATTAGTCGACTATCTTAACATTAAATTGACTAACCAGTTTAGTCGACTACCTTAACGATTAATCGAATAATCAGACTAGTCGGCTATTTTAAGATTAATCGACTAATCGGACTAGTGGACTGTCTTAAAAATCACATTATCGGACTAGTCGACTATCTTGATGATTAATCAACTAACCGGAATAGTAGACTATCTTAACGATTGGTCAACTAATCAGACTCGTTTACTATCTTACTGATTAATCGACTAACCCGACTTTTTGACTATCTTATCAATTAATTGACTAATTGTATTAGCTAGTTATTATTATTCGATATGGCAAAAAAAAAAATGGTCACAATTGATTAAATACATTTAAGAAGATATGCTTTACGAAAATGTCCGATTGTGTTTACTTTAGTTACCTGCTACAAAACATGTTTAGTTCTTTAATCTAGGGAGGTGCCGATCCATCGGCCCCTGATCAACGTTGGCGGATTTTCATGAACAAATATTTGGTCGCCTCTCTGGCTGATAGTGGAAAAATTCCCCGAACGACAAGCTAGCAGCTAATAGTATACACTGTGTGGAGCTGCTCCCCTAAGTTAACACTAAACACCTCCGAGTAGAGGGAAATGAGTGTTTCCATGGGCATTAAATTCTGGTACAACACTAAAAACTAATTTTAATTAGCCAGTCTGCACCACTTATGCTCTTGTTATGAATTGTACACACAGTCTTAGTAGATCACACACCCACTGATAGCACGCACACTTTTATAGTTTGCACATGGTGTTTACCGCCTGCTATTTGGATGTGAGTACCATGTGGTGTACTCACCTGAAAGTCCAAGTAATAAACCTTGAGGTGCAGTCATTGAGAGGGATTGTTAAGTTTGAGTTTATTAGTCGGTCCTTCTCTTCATGGGAAGTCAAACTGGGATTGCAGGCTTTTGTGCGTTTCTGTCAACATGTGCACACTTGCTGACAAAGTCCAAGCCTTTGTCTAGGATTTACAATATGGTATATATATATATATATATATATATATATATATATATATATATATATATATATATATATATATATATATATATATATATATATATATATATATATATATTTAAAAAAAAAAGTTAATGGAGACGTTTCTAACAGTCAAGTAGTGCAGCATAAGGAAGTGGTTGTTGTGTAACATTGTGGCTGACAAAGGACTGACAATAAGTGTGTGGGCATTAATAAGACACTGAGGTACACAATATTGTCAAGATGCCTCCTACACACAGGTCTGGGCTGATAACACATTTTGCTGCACCATATATTGACCTACAAATTATTGCCGATAAACAATATTATTGCCATTTATTTATTTGAGACCAAATGAACCACAACAATAATGACAATACATAATAATAATAATAATAGAAATGTGTTCTTTTAAATGCAACCAGATGAGGCAACACCTGAAGGAATTGTGTGTGAATGCTGAAGTTGAACTGAAATGCTGACTGAATGTAAGAATAGTTTGAATGTTGCCTCAGGAAAACTAGAATTTGGTTTGGAACTTGGGAATGTGTTAGTTTGAATGTTCAGGATGAGTTTAATGTGTTGAAGGTGGAATGGTCTGAATCGGTTGAAAAATGTGCGAAATGTGAAAGTTTAAAAAAACGGACAATTCATTTTGAATGGGGAAAATGTCCCTGAAAACTGGAATTCTTGGAAATCCGGAAATGTTTTAAAATTGTTGAAGGAGAGCAGACAATTTTGAACAGGCTGACTATTTTGCAGTTGGAAGGGTTTGAATCAGATGAAAAATGTGGGAATTGTGAAACTTGGAAAAATGTGCCATTCTTTTCAATGGGAATTTCATGGATATTTGAGGATTTCTGGAGAAGTGGGAATGTTTTGGAAAATTTTAAAAGACTTGAATGTTCTGATTGACCTGAATTGTTTGGTGTTGGAATTCTTTAAATCAGTCAAGAAATGTTGAAGTAGTAACAGTTTTTTAAATAAAAAATAGTATTTTGGAATGTTGGGAAAAGCGAGAATTGTTCAAGTTCTTTAACCGCCTAATTTTATTGTCCTGACTAAGAGAAATGTTTTGATAGTGGAACGGTCGAAATGGGTTAAAACATGTGAAAGGAGTCGTCGCACTAAAAAATATTGGAAATAAGGTTAGAACAAATACAGGAATTCCCGGAAATTCATCGAATGTGAAAAAATGGTTGTTTGAATATCCAGGATGAGTTGAAGGTAGAATAATCCGAATCGGTTGAAGAATAACTTAGATTTATATCGCGCTTTTCTAAACACTCAAAGCGCTCACAGAGATGTTGGACTCAACATTCATTCACACCTGGTGGTGGTAAGCTACATCCGTAGCCACAGCTGCCCTGGGGTAGACTGACGGAAGCGTGGCTGCCAGTTTGCGCCTACGACCCCTCCGACCACCACCTATCATTCATTCACCAGTGTGAGCGGCACCGGGGGCAAGGGTGAGGTGTCCTGCCCAAGGACACTACGGCAGCGATTTTTTTGGATGTCAATAGGTGGGAAGCGGACCTGCAAACCTCAGGTTTTGGCCGGCCACTCTACCCACTACGCCATGCCGCCCCAAAGAATGTGGGAATTGTGGAAATTTGAAAGATGCACAATTAATTTTGAATGAGGAAAATGTCCCTAAAAACTGGGAATTTTAGGAAATCCGGGAATTTTTCAAATAATTGTTGAAAGGGAACAGGCCTGAACATTTTGGAGTTGGAAGAGTTTAAATCGGAGGAAAAATGTGGGAATTGTGAAACTTGAAAAATGTCCCATTCTTTTCAAAGGGAATTTCATGGGAATTCGGGGAAAAGCGGGATTTTTGGAGAAAATGTTAAAAGACTTGAATGATCTGATTGAGTTGAAATGGTTGGTGGTGGAATTTTTCCAAAACGGTCGGCAAATAACGAAGTACTAAATTTTTTTTATTTAGAGGTGGTATTAAGGAATTTCGGGAAAACCGGGAATTTTTCCAGTTCATAAAAGACACTTAGTTTTTTGTCCTGATTAAGAGGAATGATTTGATGGTGGAATGGTTGAAGTGGGTTGAAATTTGTGGTAAGAGTTGTCACCAGAAAAAAGGGTCAACATAGGGTTTGAAAAAAAGGTAATTTCTTTGGGAAAAGATCATTTGAATGTCCAGGATAAATGGAATGCGTTTATGTTGGAATGGTTTGAATCGGTTGAAAATGTGGGAATTGTGCAAAATGTCCCATTCATTTCAATGTTAACGTCCTGGAATTTTGTGAATTTCGGGAAAAGCGGGACTTAAAAAAATATATATATTAGAAGCATGAATGTCCTCAATGAGCTGAATGTTTGGTGTTTGAATTGTTTAAATCGGTCAAGAAATGTTGAAGTAGTAACAGTTTTTTAAATTTAGAAACTGTATTATGAAATTTCGGGAAAAGCGGGAATTTTTTTAGTTCTTAAACCAGATAATTTTTTTGTCCTGACTAAGACGAATATTTTGACAGTGGAACAGCTGAAATGGAATGAAAAATGTGAAACGAGTCGTCACACTAAAAAAGATTGGAATCAAGGTTCGAAAAAACTCCAGGATTTCCTGGAAATTTGTTGAACGTGGAAAAATAGTTTGAATGTGCAGGATGAATTGAATATGTTCAATGTGGAATGGTATGAATTGGTTGAAAAATGTGGGAATTGTGGATGTTTGAAAAATGGATCATTCATTTTGAATTGGGAAAATGTGCCTAAAACTGGGAATTCTAGGAAATTTAGGAATTTTTTTATAATTGTTGAAGTAGAGCACACAACTCCTGAACAGGCTGAATATTTTAGAGTTGGAAGGGTTTGAATCGGAAGAAAAATGTTGAAATTGTGGAAGTTTGAAAATGTTCCTTTCTTTTCAATGGAAATTAATGGAAATTTGGGAATATCATGGAAATTTGGGAATTTCGGGAAAAGCGGGAATGTTTTGGAAAATGTTAACAGACTTGAATGATCTGAATGAGCTGAATTGTTTGGTGTTCGAATAGTTTAAAATCAGTCAAGAAACGTTCAAGTAGTAACAGTTTTTTAATTGAAAAATGGTATTACCGAATTTCAGGGAAAGCGTGAATTTTTCAAGTTCTTAAACCAACTTGTTTTTTTGTCCTGACTAAGAGGAATGTTTTGAAAGTGGAACGGTTAAAATGGGTTAAAAAATCCGAAAGGAGATTGGAAATAAAGTTAGAAAAAAAACCTGGAATTCCTAGAAATTCATTGAACATGGAAAAATGGTTGTTTGAATTTCCAGGATGAGTTGAATGTTTGAAGGTGGAATGGTCGGTTGAAAAATGTGGGAATTGTGAAAGTTTGAAAAATGGATAATTCATTTTGAATGGGGAAAATGTGCCTAAAACTGAGAATTCTAGGAAATCAGTAATTTTTTTTTTAATATAATTTTTGAAGGAGCGCACACAATTCCTCAACAGGCTTAATATTTTGGAGTTGGAACGGTTTCAATCGGATGAAAAATGTGGTAATTGTGGAACTTTCAAAAATGTCTTGTTTATTTCAATGGGAATTTCGGGAAAAGTGGGAATTTTTTGGGAACTGTTTTAAGACTTGAATGTTCTGAATGATTTGAAATGGTTCGTGTTGGAATTTTTCCAAACGGTCAGGAAATGTTGTGGTAGTAACATTTTTAATTGAGAAATGGGATTAAGGAATTACAGGAAGTTCGGGAAAACTGGGAATTTTTCCAGTTACAAAAATCACTTTTTTTTTTGTCCTGAATAAGAGGAATGACTTGACGGTGGAACGAATGTAGTGGGTTGCAAAATGTGGAAGGAGTGGTCGCCAGAAAAAAGGGTCAAAAAAGGGTTTGAAAAAAAAAGGAATTCTGCGAATTCCTGGAATTTTTTTAACCCTGAAAAATTATCATTTGAATTTCAAGGATGAGTAGAATATGTTTAAGGTGGAATGGTTTGAATAGGTTGAAAAATGTTGGAATGGTGGTAGTTTGAAAAAAGGCCAATTCATTTTGAATAGGGGAACTGTCCTGGAAAACCTGGAATTATGGGAAATCTGGGAATTTTTAAAATTTTTCAAGGGCAAGCCCATGATTCCTGAATAGGCTGAACAGTTTGAAGTTGGAACGGTTTGAATCCGATGAAACGTGGAAGGTATAGCGCAAAATCTAGAGCAGAAAAAAAATAGATTAATTTTGGTGTCGAAAAGTATGTGAGTGAATGTTTCGGAGCATTCACACAATCAACTTGTATTTCTCCTTCATTTTAACATTCAACACAAACAAATTGTACAAATAAAATATACTGTCTGTAAGCAAAATTTAGCACTAGAATAAAAATCACAACCAAAAGCAATAGAATTGTTGAAGTACTTTTACACACAAATCTTTGAACCAAGTTGTATTTTTTTAACAACTAAAATGAATAGACATAATCTTCTTTATTGGCAGGGGAAACATGAAATATTATTCTGGCTTCATAAGAGCCATATTTGTTTTTATTTGTGTGTTTAAATATGTTTATCTCCTATTATAAATTGTAAAGGGTGATCAATATAGGTGATTCAGGAGCTACAATTCGATTAAAATTCGATTATCATATTTTATGTATATTGATTCAGTTTTACATTTCTGTTCCTTTCACTGAATAAGTGTTTATCACTTGCAAATCTAAAAAAAAGAGTGCATTTGTAACAAGAAATTCCCATCACATTTATTAAATTAATAGAAATGTGTGCAGAAGTGCCTTAAAATAAAGGAAGTGGTCGGTCAAGTTTTAAAACTGTCTGCATTTACTTTATTGACAATAAATTCATCGATGCATCTAAAAAGCAATTATTATTATTAAAACGATCAGTTGTTTCACTTACGGTTTATGTTGCGTGACGCGAGTTCACTTCCTGTTGAAAAGTCTGTTTTGTCTGTTTCAACTTGTCAAGTTGCAAAAACATCACTTAGACTTCGACTTAGACAAACTTCATTGATCCGCAAGGAAAATTGTTCCACACAGTAGCCCAGTTACAAAGAATCGAAAAGATGAGGATGGAAAGGATCGTGCACACAAGGGCACAAAAACAGGGCGAACACAAAAGGTATTAAGTAGACAAAAAACATATACCATAGTAGCAATATAAATTACAACATATATGTAATATTTACACATTATATATACAGTATACACTGTGTATATATACTGATATATTATATTTTTACATAATATGTAACAAATCCCAATTACCATGGACAACCAGGGTGTACCCCGCCTACCGCTCAAATGCAGCTGAGATAGGCTGTGGCACCCTCCGCAACCCTGAAAGGGACAAACGGTAGAAAATGGATGGATAGAATTGTAATGATTTGTGGTCTGGATCATGTTTTTTGTTATTTTCTGTTTAAGACTCCTTCGGTTCCTGTTTGTGCACCTCTGAGTTGGTTACTATAGCTACTTATTATTTTCACCTGTCGCTTGTGTTCCGGATGCGCACATTTTTGTAATCACTGACATTATTTAAGCCTGTTTTTTCCAGTCAGTCGGTCTGGCTTCTTTATTTGCATAACATGTCTGCTACGTAAGTTTTTGCTTGTCTCCTAGCCCCAGTTAGTGCTAAGTTATAGCCTTAGCTTCCGGTGCGCACGGCACCTTATCCATTCGGTCTGTTTTCTGTTTTGTACCTGTTTTGTGTTGATTTATTATTAAATCAAGTCCTTACCTGCAAGTTGTGTCCGGATTCGTCCTTTTGCATCCTGGGAGAACAAACCCCGCATTATCATGCGACCCGATCTTGACAGGAATATTACAGTTGCAACATCAATATCCTTTGTTTGATGAATACTGTATCTGGCTTGTTTAAATTTGGTAATGGGAAAATACATTAATGTCTGTTGTTTACGTGTTAGAATTCAAGCTAACTAGCAAACTAGCTCCAGTCAGTTCGTCCGTATAAGTGCAGTTAAGAATGACGGTACTTTGGAGTTTTACAGCGGTTATCATTTATGCCGTTAATTTGTAGTACAAACGCCTGCAGCCGCAGAAACCGATGCAAAAGAGTGAATGCTCCTGAAGCATGCACATGGCCATCTACCCACGCTGGAAAACTTACTAACTTCATTTTATCTTATTGTTGGTTAATTGTCTTATGGAATATTGGCCCAGGCCTACCTATACAGTGCAGTTAGTTAATTATGTTCCTTTTAGTTCAGTGTGAAATAATACTGACACACGTAAACATGTTAGCATATGAGGTAACGATGCTCGCTTCATTACTTTACGATAGCACGTACAAATATGCATGAAAACACACCTACACACATCACACACGAGATGATTTGGTGAGTAATAATTGTTTTAGTTATTATTGTAAAACGTACAAGCGTTGCTTGAAGAGATGAACACTTTTTCAGTGTCTGTGTTTATGTTTGGGTTTTTTTAAACTATCTGCATTATGGCCGTTAGTAAAGAAACAATAATAAATTTGCTGTTTTGTTTTATAATCCGCAGTGTTCAAATCGTTGGAAAAAAAGTAGCAGTTTATTGTTCGGAATTTACGGGTGTTTGCACTTTCATTTTTGACAGAAAAAATACACACACTGCATGCAATTGCAAATCTTTTAAACTTTAAAATGATCGAATAATGAAACCAATTTTACATCACACATGGGACGCTTTAGTATGTGAGAATTGTTTTAGTTATATTGTAAAACTTACAAATGTTGATTAAAGTAATGAACGAAGAGTCCATACGAGTAAAAAGCTACAGACGACTAAACGACTGAACCACAGTTCTACTTCCGGCTGAAAACACTAAATATATTCCCTGCAGTGAGTGAACTTGTTCAAAAAATGGTGTCATAGCACAAAGCATAAACACACTTTTTCAGTGTCGTAGTTTGTTTGTTAGTTTTTTAAAAACTATCTGTATTATGGCGTCAGTACATAAAAACCCATACATTTGCTGCACCTTTTTATATGCCGCAGGATTCAAAGCGTAGGAAAAAAAAATAGCAGTTTACTGTTCGGAATTCACCAGTATTTTCCCTTTGAGACACTTGGGATATAGGGCTATATAAATAAACATTGATTGATTGATATTTGTACTTTCAATTTTGACAGAAAAAATACATACAGTATAATTGCAAATCTTTTCAACTTGAAAACTATCCAGTAATGAAACCAATTTTACATCATGCATGGGACGCTTTTGTAAGTGATAATTGTTTTAGTTATATTGTAAAACTTACAAACGTTGCTTGGATTGATCAACAAAGAATCCATACGAGTAGGAAAGCTATGGACGGCTAGAAGACGGAACAACACTTCTACTTGCGGTTGAAAGTGAACTTGTTCAAAAGATGGTGTTACAGCACAAACAATAACACACTTTTTTCAGTGTCTTTGTTTTTTGTTTTTTTGAAAATTATCTGTATTATGCCCGTTACTAATGAAAAATCCATAGATTTGCTGCACCATTTTAAAAGCTGCAGTGTACAAAGCCAAGGAAAAAGTGTCAGTTTATTGTTCGGAATTTATGGGTATTTATACTTAAAAATTTGACAGAAAAAATGCATACACTGCATGTAGTTGCAAATATTAGAATTGGTAAATTGGTTGAACTTGTATAGCGCCTTTTTACCTTTTTTTTAAGGAACTGAAAGCGCTCCGACCCTATTTCCACATTCACCCATTCACACACACACATTCACACACTGATGGCGGCAGCTGCCATGCAAGGCCCTAACAAAGACCCATCAGGAGCAAGGGTAAAGTGTCTTGCTCAAGGACACAACGGACGTGACGAGGATGGTAGAAGGTGGGGATTGAACCAGTAACCCTAAGATTGCTGGCACGGCCACTCTACAAACTTCGCCACGGGTTAAAAGTGAACTTGTTCAAAATAGGGTGTCATACCACAACCAATAACACACTTTTCTCAGTCTATTTTTTTTTTTTTTAGCTATCTGCTTTATGGTTGTCAGTAAAGACAAATCCATAAATTTGATTCACCGTTTTATAAACCGCGGGTTTCAAAGTGTAGAAAAAAATGTTGCAGTTTATTGTTCGTAATTTATGGGCATTTGTACTTTCAATTTAGACGGAAAATAAAACACACTGCATATAATTACAAATCTTTTAACATTTAAAATGATCCAAAGATGAAACCAATTTTACATCACATATGGGAAACTTTAGTAAGTAAGAATTGTTTTAGTTGTATTGTAAAACTTACAAACGTTGCTTGGAATGATGAACGTAGAATCCATAGGAGTAGAAATGCTAGGGACGGCTAGAAGACTGAACAGCACTTCTACTTCCGGTTGAAAGCACTAAATACAGTGCCTGCAGTGAGTGAACTTTTTTACAGTCTTATGAGCCGCAGGGTTAAAACTGTAGGAAAAAAGTAGCGGCTCGTAATCAGAAATGTAGTGTATATAACTGGGAAAAAAGAAAACAACCTGACTCAGGAGTGTGTTGTAATAAAACTAGTCATTTGCATTGTTATGAAACTAGAATACATAAGAGAAATAAATGCTTGTTGTTTATATGTATTGGTAGTATTTGCTGGTAGATTTCCCCCAGGCGCATTCCTTCATGTGCTTTTCCTGGGAAATGTCTGCTGTGTGCCAACACTAAGAGGAGTGAAAGGATGACTCAATCAGTGCTAACTCTTCTTTTTCTCTTGCCAGTCTGCTGTTTTGTGGTGCACAAACGCTGCCATGAGTTTGTCACCTTCTCCTGCCCGGGAGCTGACAAAGGACCAGCCTCAGATGTGAGTACAATCCACGCAGGAGATGATTGTTCGTACGCAACACCATGGGTCTCAAACCCAGGGCCCAATGGCCGGATTTAGACATTTTATGTGGCCCACAAAAGTCTTTTAAATGATAAGCATCAATAAAGTACTTTATTTTTTCTTTCTTAATATATAAATCGCACCGGTATATAAGCCACACCCACCAGATTTGACCAGTAAATAAGAATGTTCCATATATAAGTCGCACTGAAGTGTAAGTCGCACAGGTATATGTTGTGAAATTAGTTATTTACACAGAAATATTTATGAAATGTTTATTTACATACCTTAATTGTTTCCAAACGGTGTCTGTAACACGGCAGTAAAACGGCTGATCAAACAAAACAGAAGCCATGGTCATGGACACACGAGCTGCGCAAGCTCGCTCTCCAATCAGCTAAACAGACTTAAAACATCCACGGTGACGTTTTGGGGATTTTACTGAGGAATTTGTGAAAGTGAAAGAATACAAGGGCAGCACGGTGGGTGGAACAGGGGTTAGTATGTGTGCCTCACTATATGAACGTCCTGGGTTATTACAGTGCATACCATTACAATATGATACAAAATCCGTTTCCATATGAGTTGGGAAATTCTGTTAGATGTAAATATAAACATAATACAATGATTTGCAAATCCTTTTTAACCCATATTCAATTGAATGCACTACAAAGACAAGATATTTGATGTTCAAACTCATAAACTTTATTTATTTTTTTGCAAATAATAGTTAACTTAGAATTTCATGGCTGCAAGACGTGCCAAAGTAGTTGGGAAAGGGCATGTTCACCACTGTGTTACATCACCTTTTCATTTAACAACACTCAATAAACGTTTGGAAACTGAGGAAACTAATTGTTGAAGCTTTGAAAGTGGAATTCTTTCCAATTTTTGTTTAATGTAGCGCTTCAGTCGTTCAACAGTCCGGGGTCTCCACTGTCATATTTTACGCTTCATAATGCGCCACACATTTTCTATGGGAGACAGGTCTGGACTGCAGGCAGGCCAGGAAAGTACCCGCACTCTTTTTACAAAGCCACGCTGTTGTAACACGTGCTGAATGTGGCTTGGCATTGTCTTGCTGAAATAAGCTGGGGCGTCCATGAAAAAGAGGGCACTTAGATGGCAGCATATGTTGTTCCAAAACCTGTATGTGCCTTCACAGTTGAGTAAGTTACCCATGCCTTGGGCACTAATGCACCCCCATACCATCACAGAGGCTGACTTTTGAACTTTGCGTTGATAGCAGTCTGGATGGTTCGCTTCCCCTTTGGTCTGGATGACACGATGTTGAATATTTCCAAAAACAATTTGAAATATTGACTCGTCAGACCACAGAACACGTTTCCACTTTGCATCAGTCCATCTTAAATGATCTCGGACCCAGAGAAGCCAGTGGCATTTCTGGATGTTGATGATAAATGGCTTTCACTTTGCATAGTAGAGCTTTAACTTGCACTTACAGATGTGGCGACAAACTGTATTTAGCGACAGTGGTTTTCTGAAGTGTTTCTGAGCCCATGTGGTGATATCCTTTAGA
>NC_084617.1:29391347-29498847 GCF_033978795.1 Nerophis ophidion
CCTCACCAGATTCCGAAACTCCTCCTCTCTGCCATCCCTGATGCTCCCGACGTTGGCTGTGTCATCTGCGTACTTCTGGATGTGACACAGCTCTGAGTTGTAGCAGAAGTCAGCGATGTACAGGATGAAGAGAAGAGGGGCCAGCACCTGTGTGTGTGTGTATGTATATGTGTAAATATATATATATATATATATATATGTGTGTGTGTGTGTGTGTGTGTGTGTGTATATATATACATATATATATATATATATATATATATATATATATGTATATATATATATATATAATGTGTGTGTTTGTGTGTGTGTATATATATGAAGAGTTCATACGCAAAAACCGATAAACGCCATTTTGATAAAGTTTAGCCCAGCCTCGGTAATATATAGTCCACCACTTCTATTGTGGTATACCAAAATCAATTTTTTTGCAAATGCAGACAAATGCCGCTTTTAACGTCATTTAGTTCAGCGATTTATTGCAAAGGCCGATAAGCGCCATGGATCATTTATCACAAAAGCCGATATATCCATTTGCCCAACCAGCGCTGCAGTACGGGATCACGTGACAAACAAAATGGCAGCGCGCTCGGACTCACTCAGTGTTGTTATCCGCGCATGAATAATTTGGAAGCTTCTCCTGTGAACACTGTTAAGCCAGCGAAAAATACTGACGTGTTGAAGTTATTTGATGTTGGCGCTAGCACGCGTGTCCGTGAGTTTTACACCGCTGCGTTAAACGATGTTGTCGAGCATGGAGCTAATGTCGATAGCGATGATGAGTGAGCTGATATCTGCACAGGAGTGTTTTTGATAGGCAAACCAGGTTGAGCATTTGTGCTTGTTTTTATTAATAAAACATTGTCTTCATTGCAACACTGTTTTTTTGTTTTTTCATTTTGTGCTGAAAAGCACAAGGTAAATATGTGAGGTCACAGTTCCAAAAAAGCATGTCCGGTTAGCAAGTACGAAAAAACAATGTTCGCAGGGACAGCTAGATTTATTATACGTACCAAGGGATCGAAACTGTTAAATAATGAAGTAAATAAATGTGAACAGTTGTTACCTTGAAATGTGGCTTTCGATAAATTTCACGTTCTGTTTTTCTCTCTATCTTTATCTTGAATATTATGCGAAATAACGACCGCAAAGAAAACGATTTTGGAGATATCTGTTTTTGCAACATATCATAATTTGGATATATCTGCTTTTGACGTAAAACCACATCAAACACTCTTATTTGAAAGCCATTCATTACATCAGCATTTCTTAAAAGTTTAGGCTTTCATGACTTGCTTATGTTGATATTAAATAAACCATTGTATGCTTGTATATGTACCGGCAACACCAGCAGGCAGAAAATCGTTAATATACAGAATCGGTCAAAATGGATTTATCTGCTTTTGCATATGAACTCTTCATATATATATATATATATATCATATATATAATATATATCTATATATATATATATGTATATGAGTGTGTGTGGGTGTATGTATGTGTTTTTATGTATGTATATCTCCTTTGTTCTTTTGTATGTATCTTATATTTTTTGTTCGTTATTGTGTTGTGTGGCCCTGCGATGAGGTGGCGACTTGTCTAGGGTGTACCCCGCCTTCCACCCAATTGTAGCTGAGATAGCCACCAGCGCCCCCTGCGACCCCTAAGGGAATAAGCGGCAGAAAATGGATGGATTGTCTTGTGTAACAGACTGTTGGAAGACTAGTTGCGACTGTGTAGCATTACATTGTTAGAACATGGAATTTGGTGCAATTTGCTGCGAGGAATGTTTTCCCGTGGTGCAAACGGACAGGACCGGACAAGGCTTGAAGGTGAATACATGATTTAATCTCAACTCAGAAACGTACAAATAAAAGGCGCGCCCAAGGCTGAGACGCAAACTTAGCGTATGAAAACAAAACTAACTCTTAGATAGACTATGGGCATAAAACCAAAAAAACACTTACTGTGACGTGAAACAAGCAGCATAAACTGTGGTAGCAAGAGCTATGGCATAAACAGAGCACAAACAGATTAAATGTCACCCGGTCGACTACCTGGCAACTACAGGCTTAAATAATAATGACATGATTAAGAACAGGTGCGTGAGTTCAAACTAGTGAGTTATCGTGGAAACTAAAACAAACCAGGATGCGCAAAAACAGAAACTAATGGAGTCAAAAAGAAACAGAACATAACTAAACATAATCCAAACCACATTACATGACAAAATCTCCCCACCCCCTCAAGGACAGATCCCAGATGTCCAAAAAAAGCAAAAAAACAAGATCAAAAGTCATGGGAGGGCGGCAGGGGACCTGGCGGTGGGTCGCCAGACCAAGTGTCCCCGAATCCACCGGGGAAGAGTCAGGTGGCGGCGACGTGTAGAACGCCGCTGCACCTGACGAGGCGGGCGACCCGGGAACAGCCACATCCGTGGCTGACGAGGAAGTGGGCGCACTTGGCGTGGCAGCCGACCCGGGAACGGCCACATCCGTGGCAGACGAGGAGGTGGCCGCTGCACCCGACGAGGCGGGCGACCTGGGAGCGACCACATCTGTAGCCGACGAGGAGGTGGGCGCGTCGTCGTGGCAGGCGTGGAAGCAGCGCGTGCCGTCGTCGTCGTGGCAGGCGTGGAAGCAGAGCGCGTCGTCGTCGTGATAGGCGTGGAAGCAGCGCGCGTCGTCGTCGTGGCAGGCGTTGAAGCAGCGCGTGTCGTCGTCGTGGCAGGCGTGGACGCAGCGTTTGGGTCTTGGCTTGGGTCTTGGCGTCGTGGAGCTGCGACTGGCGGCACTTGATGTTGTGGAGCTACAACTGGCGGTACTTGGCGTCGTGGAGCTGCGACTGGCGGCACTTGGCGTAGTGGTGCTGCGACTGGCGGCACTTGGCGTAGTGGTGCTGCGACTGGCGGCACTTGGCGTCGTGATGCAGGTACTGGTACCTGACGTGGTAGCGGTACTAGAGCTTGGCGTGGTGGAGTTTGGCCTAAGTGTTAGCCTTGGCTTTGGTGCCAGCCTTGGAGCTGGTGTTAGCCTTGGTGCAGGTGCTAGCCTTGGTGCAGGTGGAGGTGGCCTAGCTGGGGGTTGCGGCTTGGCAGGCTGAAAAACTGGTGGTGTTGGACGGACCGGAGGTTGCTGCCTGACTGGGCACAGCTGAGCCACCCCACTAGTACAGTTCCATGGCGCACAGAACCTCCCACGTAGACTCATCCATAGTCTCAAAGTCGTTTGAGGGAAGACACGTGTGGACGTTTCCTGCGTCTCCCCCGGCTTCTTCTGGTCACAGTATCACACAGCTCAGGATACAGGTTTGACACAGTTTTAATACATCTTTTACTTTTCACAATTGCCCCCCCCCCCCCAATAGCGGAGCGAGAGAGGAAGTCGGCCACGGCCATCTGAGATCCCGGCCTGTGGACCACCCGGAAGTTGTAGGGCTGCAATGCGAGGTACCACCGGGTGATCCGCGCATTGGCGTCTTTCATATGGTGGAGCCACTAGAGAGGTTTGTGATCCGAGCAGAGACTGAAGGCCCGCCCCAGCAGGTAGTAGCGGAGGGCCCCGACCGCCCATCGGATGGCGAGGCACTCCCTCTCCACCGTACTGTACCTCGCCTCCTGGTCCGACAACTTCCGGCTGATGTACAGTATGGGGCGATCGACGCTCTCCACCCGCTGAGTCAAAACGGCCCCCAATCCCCGGCCCGACGCGTCCGCCTGCAGACAGAAGGGAATGTTAAAATTTGGCATGCGCAGTACCGGCTCCTCACAGAGTGCTTTCTTTACCTCCTCAAACACCTGCTGGCACCGCTCCGTCCACTGGACCAGGTCTGGAGCACCCTTTCGGGTGAGGTCTGCAAACCGGGGAATAAATCTACAGTAGTAGCCCGCCAGTCCCAAAAACTGCGTCACCTCTTTTTTAGTCTTGGGGGGTGGACAGGCCGCAATTGCCGCCGTCTTGTCAACCTGTGGCTGCAGCCTTCCCCCCCCAAGTGGTACCCCAGATACTGTACCTCCCTCCGGCCAACCGCGCATTTCGCAGGGTTGGCGGTGAGCCCCGCCCGCCTCAAGGACTCGAGCACCGCCCCCACCTGCCGCAGGTGATCTTCCCAGCTGCTACTCTGGATGATAACATCATCCAGGTAGGCAGCCGCGTATGCAGTGTGGGGGTCGCAGCACTCGGTCCATGAGGCGCTGGAACGTGGCAGGCGCACCGAACAACCCGAACGGGAGCGTCACGAACTGGTATAAACCTTCCGGAGTGGAGAAGGCCGTTTTTTCCCGGGACTCTGGTGATAAGGGAATCTGCCAGTAGCCCTTGGTTAAATCCAGTGTCGTGAAAAAACGAGCAGTGCCCAGCCGATCCAGAAGCTCGTCGACCCGAGGCATTGGGTACGCGTCAAAACGTGACACCTCATTCACCTTGCGGTAATCCACACAGAACCGCACAGACCCATCCTTCTTCCCTACAAGAACGATAGGGCTGCACCATGCGCTGTGGAATTCTTCCGTTACTCCTAACTCCAGCATGGTTTTTAATTCGTCCCGCACTATTTTGCGTTTGTGCTCGGGAAGCCTGTATGGCCGAGACCGCACCGTAATCCCCGGGCTGGTCTCAATATGATGTTGGATGAGATCCGTGCGCCCGGGCCGCGAGTAGAACACATCTGCATAGCGCCGCTGTAACTCAGCAACCTCTGCTCTTTGAGCCAATATGAGCTGGTCATCACAGGGGAGAGGAGAAGAAAAAGCAGAGTGCGGGATCTCTGGCCCCAACTCCTCCTCCTCTCTCACTACCGTCACCATGGAGACAGGCTCGGCCTCCCTCCATGCTTTCAGTAGGTTTACATGATAAATTTGTATGCCTCCTCCTCGGTCCGAGCGCCGAACCTCGTAGTCCACATCATTTACCTGCCGTGTGACCTCAAAGGGTCCTTGCCACTTTGCTAGTAATTTTGAGCTGGAAGTTGGGAGTAGTACAAGTATTTTTTCTCCCGGTGAAAATTTTCTCAGCTGGGTTCCCTTGTTGTATGTACGCTGTTGCTGTTGCTGGGCGCGGAGCAAATTTTCGCGTGACAAGTGCCCCACCTGGTGGAGTTTTGCTCGCAGGTCCATAACGTATTGTATTTCGTTTTTACTGCGGCTTGAACCTTCCTCCCAGCTTTCTTTAATTAGGTCCAATACGCTGCGCGGCTTCCTGCCGTATAATAACTCGAACGGTGCAAAACCGGTAGAGGTCTGGGGTGCCTCCCGCATCGCAAACATTAGGGGATCCAGCCATTTATCCCAATTAGGTTTGTCCTCGTGTGTGAACTTAGGGATCATGGTTTTCAGCGTTTTATTAAACCGTTCCACCAGCCCGTCAGTTTGTGGGTGGTATACACTGGTGCGGATCGCTTTAATCCCCAATAACCCGTACAGTTCCTTTATCGTGCGTGACATAAAGGACGTGCCTTGGTCCGTCAAAATCTCTTTCGGGATTCCGACGCGGGAAATGACCGTGAAGAGTGTTTTCGCCACACTCTTGGCAGAGATGGAGCGCAGCGGCACTGCTTCGGGATACCGCGTTGCGTAATCCACCAGAACTAACACAAAGCGATATCCCCGTGTGCTTGGGTTAAATGGTCCGATGAGGTCCATCCCAATTCTTTCGAACGGGACTTCCATGAGTGGTAATGGGCGCAAAGGGGCCTTCGGGACGGCCGCCGGGTTTACCAGCTGGCAATCCGGACAGGCAGCACACCAGCGGCGTATGTCTGCCCGGATGCCTGGCCAATAGAAACGGACCATGACCCGATTGAGTGTTTTCTCGTACCCCAAGTGGCCAGCGAGGGGATTGCAGTGCCCCGCCTGGAAAACCATTTCCCGGCGGGGTTTTGGCACCAACAATTGGGTGGACTCCTCACCTGTTTGAGTGTCACGGCTCACTCTATATAACCTATCCTTAATAATCACAAAGTGGGGGAATACCTGCATTTTCCCCGGGCGCACCAGCTGACCGTCTATGCAAACCACCTGGTCCCAGGCCGCGCGCAAAGTTTCATCGCGGGACTGCTCAAGGGGAAAATCCTCCGTGGACTGCCAGTGGAGGGCCGGTGGGGCCTCCCGCGAAGCCCCTGCCGGTTCCCGCCTGTCAGTGCCGGATGAATCCGCGTCGCCAGCGAGTATTGCGCGGATATTCCCCTGTCCTACAGTCCGTGAACGCATCCCCACACATTGTGTCACTAACTGGTTAAACCCCGGCCAATTTGTTCCTAAAATTATGGGATGCGTAAGGTGCGCGCTTGCGGCAACCTTAGCATTATGCTTTTGACCTTCATACCAAATTTCCACTGGCACAATCGGATACTCGTGCACATCCCCATGAATACACCTAATTCTTCCCAGTGTCGCCTGCCTCAACACCCCGGGTCGAACCAGGTTTTGGTGCATCATGGACTGTTTACAGCCCGAATCCACCATTGCCCGGTATGTACTCGCTTGTATTCTTACTGGGACACAGTACGTCTCCCTCGGATCGGGGGCGGGTGCTGGGATCCCGACAACCCGCATCACATGCCCCGCCTCCATTACGGAGCACTTCCGGCGAACGTGACCGGGTTGACCGCAACCCCAGCACACCGGCCCGGGCGTCTGAGGCGCCCTCTGTGAGGGAAGCCCTCTCTGGACAGCGCTGGTACCCTGAAACAGACAAGGAGACAGTGGATTAGCTCCCCAGTTCCCCCCCCCCCTTGTTGGATGTGCATGTGTGTGTGACTGGGCGCGTGTGTGTGTGTGCTTGTGTTGATTGTTCAAGGAGGGGACCTGATCCTTGCTTCCTGGTCCTCCGGCTAGGTGAGGGCGCCACTCCAGTGCCCGTCGGTCTGGTGGTGGGAGTCGTCGGCGTGGAGCTGGGATGGGCCTTTCCGCTGCCTTCGGTGTGTTGTCCCTCTGGACCGCTAGGTGGTCCTCAGCCAGTGCCACTGCTGTTTTTACCTCCGTTGGACGGTGGTATCTCACCCATGCTGCTGTCCTGGGCGGGAGGGCGTCGACAAAGTGCTCCAGGAGGATTCTTTCAACCACTCGAGGATCTTGACCATTTGGTTGAAGCCATCTGTTTGCCGCGTCCCTCATTTGCTGCGCCAGGACGAATGGTCGGTCTTCTTGGCCCAATTTCATCGCTCGGAACCTCCTCCGGTGATCCTCCGAGCTGCTGCCGACCCGATCTAGGATGGCGTGGCGTAAGTTGTCGTACTGCATCCTGGCGGCTGCCGGGAGGGCCAACGCCGCTCGCTGTGCCTCCCCCACCAGAAGCGGCAGCAGCTTCACTCCCCACTCTGCCTCTGGCCATCCGCATGAGGTCACCGTGGCCTCGAAGACATTCAGGAAGGTGTGGGGATCTTCTGCCTCCCCCATTCGCTGCATGGATGTCGCTGCTCCCCCTCCTACCGTAGATCTGTCCATCAGCTGCTGGATTAGCTGCGTCTGTTGCCGGCTTGCTGCCTATACCTCGGCAAGCACTTGCCCGAGCGCCTCCAGGGGTGATGTGGTGGACATCGTCGTGGTTCGCTTAAGTATGGTGCCAGTTGTGGACGTTTCCTGCGTCTCGCTCGGCTTCTTCTGGTCACAGTATCACACAGCTCAGGATACAGGTTTGACACAGTATTTAATACATCTTTTACTTTACACAATTGTCCGTCTGTTCAGCTTCTCAGGTTTGACACAGTCTTTAGTACATCTTTTACTGTACACAATTGTCCGTCTGTCCAGCTTTTCAGCTGTCTCTTGTTCGTCTCTGTGCCTCTGACCTGCGTCCTCCTGCGTCCTCATGTCTCTCTCTTTTCATGGTCTCCAGTGCTGCTAATAAAGGGAACAGGTGATTAGATCACTCGTTCCAGCTGAGGTATCCACTCACCTGTTGGCTGCTTCATGGCCGGCCCCTGCACACACCCCGCCCGCAGGGGACGCACGGAACACGCCCCTCTCCACACACGTTACTGGCGAATATTGTCAAACTGTGGACTATGAGGCAGTTTACTGAGTGGATAGTTTTCCCGAGATGCAAGAGAAGGTGACGGGACATGGCGTGAAGGTAAATACATGTTTTAATTGTACTATAAAAGTGCAAACAAAAGGCGCACACAAGGCAAAGACACAAACTTAGCGTATGGAAACAAAACTAACTCTTAGACAGACTAAGGACATGAAACAAAAAAAAACACTGTGACGTGAAACAAGCAGCATAAACTATGGCAGCATGAGCTATGGCATAAACAAAGCACAAACAGAGTAATGTCGCCCGGTCGACTACCTGGCAACTACAGGCTTAAACAATAATGACATGATTAATAAGAGGTGCGTGAGTTCAAACAAATGAGGCAGGTGAAACTAATGAGTTATCATGGAAACTAAAACAAACCAGGGTGCGCAAAAACAGGAACTATTGGAGTCAAAAACAAACCGAACATAACTAAACAGATTCCAGACCACAGAACATGACACAAGTAGGGATCAATTTTATTCGAATAAAGTCCAAACGGTGAATATTACAA
The DNA here is from genome assembly GCF_033978795.1 of Nerophis ophidion. Classification (NCBI taxonomy): domain Eukaryota; kingdom Metazoa; phylum Chordata; class Actinopteri; order Syngnathiformes; family Syngnathidae; genus Nerophis; species Nerophis ophidion. Next base: position 29,399,880 of record NC_084617.1, read on the forward strand.
TTTAAAATGAAAATATTTGTAAAACTGTGATTGATAAAGTCACAGACAGGTGACACTGCTCATTTACTGGGGCTGCGAGCTCACTGATTGTTTAACGTGAGCCGCTGTTTAATCTGCAAAGGTAGTAGTAGTAGCACTATAAAAGTACCTATTGAGCATTGTTGAATATTTTGTTAGGCGCTCCCTCGTGTCAACATCAAAGTGAATCAAAGCAGCTGACACAATAATTCATCAACAATTCTCTTGGCCCCGCCCACTCTCACACGAAGGAGTATTCACCATCTCATGTAGCAGACAGCTCGCCTTTTTCCATTCATATTTAAAATATCTCATTATTTCACACAATGACTTGCTTTCATAGCAGTGCGGCTCACCTTTTTGATGAAAATGCCACCTCCCCAAGGGGCCCCTGCTCTTAATTAAGGGGCCTCAGCACCCCCACCGTGTCCTTTACTTATTGACTTTGTGGCCCCTGACCTGAGATTTTGCACCATGCTGAAGCAGAACACTGGTGTCAAACTCAAGGCCTCGGGGGGCCACATTGTTTTGTATGGCCTGGGAATAATATATGTCCATAAAGTACAAGAAGTTATGTTATTGCACACATTTTAAACTTTAATATCCTCAAATTTTGCAACAAATATTATATTCCTGTATTTTTTGTTGAAATAATAAGAACAACTTAAATATCTTCTTGACTTATGATTTCAAAGCAAGTTATCCATGAAATTGTATAAAAAAAAAAAGTTTTTAAATACATGCATTTGCGGTAAAAGAAAAACCCTCGAAACTCAGTTGCCGTAAAAAAAATCTGGTATAGTTTTCACCGTAAAACACAACAACCATAGATTTTAGGGTAAAAAACAGGCAGCTCAGTTGCCAGAATTTTACAGTAAAAAAAACAAAAAACTGTCGTACAGTTTTTCATTTGCAGAAAAATATTAAAAAGAAGAACTGCAGATTTTACAGTAAAATAACAGCAAGTTCAGTCGCCAGAATTTTACCATCAAATAACCCAAACTGTGGTATTGTTTTTATTTACAGTGATACACTGTAAAAACAACTGCTTGTTTTAAAGTAAAAAAATGAGCGCTCAGTCGCCAGAATTTTACAGTAAAAAAAAAAAAACTGTGGTACTGTTTTCCTATTTTGCAGAAAAACACAGTAAAAACAAAAACTGTATATTTTACAGCAAAATCAGTCGCCAGAATTTTACTGTCAAATAACCCAATTTGTGATAACGTTTTTTTATTTACAGTAATACACCGTAAAAACCGTAAATTTTACATCAAAAAATGAATAAGTTGCCGGAATTTTATAGTATTAAAAAAACAAAACTGTTGTACCGTTTTTCCATTTAAAGTAAAACACTGTAAAAACAAGCACTGCATATTTTACAGTAAAAAAACAGCAATTTAAGCAGCCAGAATTTTTCGTCAAATAACCCAAACTGTGGTATTGTTTTTTAATTTTCAGTAATACACCGTAAAAACAACAAATGTAGATTTTACGATAAAAAACTGAGTGCTCACTTGCCCAAATTTTACAGTTAAATAAACACTGTGATATAATTTTTTTCCTTTACAGTAATACACTGTAAAAATTATTACTGAGGCCATAAATTTAAACAATAAAAAAACAAATTGTTGTACCTTTTTTCCATCTATGGTAATAAACTGTAAAAAGTTTTTTATGGTTAAAAAAAATGGGCAGCCCAAACACCAAAATTCTACCTTAAAAAAACATTTACAGCAATACACCGTAAAAACAACTACTGTAGATTTTACGGTAAAAAAGAACGGGGAACTTTTTGCATAAAAAAAATAGTACTCTTTATTTATTTACAGTATAACACTAAAACTTCAAGTTCAGTCGCCATAATTTTTCCTTTTAAAAACCCAAATGTTTTATCGTTTTTCCATTTGCGGCAATACACCATAAAAACAACAACAATGTAGATTTCCTCGTAAAGATTTTTCATTTCCAGTAAAACACGATAAAACTACCGCATTTTGGTTGAAGTGGAGCAGTAACATGAATCAGTGTCAGAAGCCGGATTTGGTTCGCGTTTCTGGTCTTTGTACCGTTCTTCGTGTCGTGTCTTCAATGGACAGAAGAGAAGTTTGGTAGAAGGCCATTGTTGACCTTTTTTAATGCCAACAAAATGAGTCCCTCTTCCCTGTTTTTAGCACCAACTCCTCTACAGTTTTTGTGGGTTTGGCTTCCATTGTTCTTTCTAGGACTGTGAGTCCCTGGGCAACACACATTTCCATTCCATTTTTAGAGGTAATGATTCAATTCAGAATCAATTCTCGATTGGAAATCAATACTTTGTTCTAGTAACATTGGGTGCCAGTTCTATGATGAACTACATTCCTCCATAACATAGTTATAGTTACATCTATGATACATTTCTATATTACTTAAAATTAAAATGGTTTTGTTGAGTACAATTCTACTCAAACATTTATTAAAGTAACTGGACAGGACAAATTATAATAAATAAATCAATAAAGAAATATTTTTTTGATTGTTTTGAATCAATAAAGAATTGTTAAAAATATATATTGTCCGCCAAATCATTTTAAAATGGCCCTCTATGTCATTTTAAGGGGATCCACCACTTCATTTTAATGTCGCCCTTGAGGTCATTTTAACATGGTTCACCATATAATTTTAATGTGGCTCTCGACGTCATTTTATAGTGGTCCACCAAGTTATTTTACTGTTGTCAGCCACGTCATTTACCTCGGCCCTCGATGTCATTTTAATATGATCTGCCACATTATTTTATGGTGGTCTACTAAAGCCTTTTTTGTAGTCTGCCACAATATTTTAAAGTGGCCCTCCATTTCGATTTAAGGTGATCCACCACGTAATTTTAAGGTGGCCCTCATTGTCATTTTAAGGTGGTCTGCCAAATCATTAATTTAAAAATTGGCCCTCTGTCATTTAAACATGGTCCGTCATGTAATTTTAAGTGGCCCTTGATGTCATTTTAACATGGTGCGCCACATAAAGATAACGTGGCCCTCGATATCATTTTAACATGGTACGCCATGTCATTTTAACATGGTCCACCATATCATTTTAAGGTGGTCCGCCACTCCATTTTAAAATGCACCTCGATGTCATTTTATTGTGGTGGTCCACGTAATTTTATTGTAGTCATACCCATCATTTAAAAGTGGCCCTCGATGTCATTTTAAGGTTGTCCGCCACATCATTTTAATGTGGTTCCCAATGTCTTTTTAACATGGTACCCCATCTAATTTTATTGTGGTCCGCCGCATCATTTCCAGGTGGCCCTTAATGTCATTTTGTGGTGGTCCGCCAGGGCATTTTAACGTAGTCTTCCACTTCTTTTTAATCTGGCACACTATGTTATTTTATGGTAGTCCGCCACATCAATTTAATTGTGGTATCCTACGTCATTTTTAATTTTTAATTTATTTTTTATTAAATCAACTTAAAAAAAACAGGTACACTTTCAATTAGTGCATCAACCCCCTCAAAACAAACCGTCCCTCCCCCATTCACACTCATCCACACCCACTCACACAAAAGGGGTTGTTTCTTTCTGCTACCAATATTCTGGTTCCCACAACATAGGCAACACAGTCTCCAAGGAACACAGTCCCTGAAGCACACATAATTGTGTGTGCCGCTTGTCCTCTAACCTTTTCATTAATTACTATTTTTTATGTAATTGTTTTTATATTGTTTTACTTTCTTTTTTATCCAAGAAAATGTTTTTATTTATTTATCTTATTTTATTTTATTTATCAAAAAAAACAACCTTATCTTCACCAGACCAGGTTGTTAATGAAAAAAGATTTAACAACCTACTGAAATTATATTTTCTTATTTAAACAGGGATAGCAGGTCCATTTTATGTGTCATACTTGATCATTTCGTGATATTGCCATATTTTTGCTGAAAGGATTTAGTAGAGAACATCCACGATAAAGTTCGCAACTTTTGGTCGCTAATAGAAAAGCCCTGCCTTTACTGGAAGTATGTGCGCGTGACGTCACGAGTTGCAGGGCTCCACACATATTCACATTGTTTTTAATGGGAGCCACCAGCAGTAAGAGCAATTCGGACCGAGAAAGCGACAATTTCCCCATTAATTTGAGCGAGAATGAAAGATTTGTGAATTAGGATATTGATAGTGAAGGATTAGAAAAAAAAAAAAAAGCGACGGCTTGGGCGGCGGCAGTGAGAGCGTTTCAGATGTGATTAGACACATTTACTAGGATAATTCTGGAAGATCCCTTATCTGCTTATTGTTTTAAAAGTGTTTTAGTGAGATTGTAAAGACATACCTCGAGGTCGGATGGCTGCGGCGAACATGTAGTGTCTCAGAGAGAAGCCGAGGAGCCAAGCTCACAGCTGCCTTTTAAATAGCTGCTGCATGATGAAAAATAATCCAATGATTTCTCCTGTAAGATATGTATCACAATTTCCCCAACCAAAAACATGCTGGTTGACGTAGAGAAAACATGTTCGCTTAACCGCTCTGTGTTAAAGCTTTACAACAAACAAAGAAACACTGGCTGTGTCTCGGTGCTAAAGACAGCTGCAATCCACCGCTTTCCACCAACAGCTTTGTTCTCAATAGTTTCCATTATTAAATGAACAAATTACAAAAGATTCAGCAACACAGATGTCCAAAATACTGTGTGATTACGCCATGAACGGAGACGACTTTTAGCCGTGTTTGGTGCAGCGCTAATATTTCCTGACAGTCCGTGACGTCACGCGTACGCGTCATCATTCCGCGACGTTTTCAACAAGAAACTCGCGGGAAATTTAAAATTGCAATTTAGTAAACTAAAAAGGCCGTATTGGCATGTGTTGCAATGTTAATATTTAATCATTGATATATAAACTATCAGACTGCGTGGTCGGTAGTAGTGGGTTTCAGTAGGCCTTTAAAGGGTTTTTAAAACCAGTTGCAGTCCAGATAATGTCCAAATCGGGCTAAACAACACACACCTTCATCCATGTACAACAAAAAATTTGGGAAACAACAGATTGCATATAATTTAGAAATAATATTACATTTTCATAATAAGCATTTGTGTATAGTCCATATTATGTCCAGGTCTGACTCAGTAACACACACCTTCATTTTTGTACACTCAAAATAGGGAACACAACAACAGATAGTATATATGTTGCTGTTGTTGCATATCTATAAACATAATTACATTTTCAAAATAAGCCTTTGAGGACTTCCCATCTTTTTTTTTATGTTTGTTGGCATCATTATTGTTTTCAACCATATATATTTCTAAAGTTAAAAAATACTGAATACATGTTTTAAAGAAAGTAATACTCAGTGAATATCTGTTTTTGGCCTTAAAAATAAACCTTTTACAGAGTACGAGTACTATAATTAAATTGACTAAATCATGACTGTCAATAAACTGTCCTAAAATAACAGAAACTACATGAAGCTTCATAAACAAAACACATTTTTTCAACTTCCACCCAAAAGGAAGACACAATATGACAATACCAAAACAAATGCAGGGTGGATTCAGATTCCTGACAACAAAATCGGCAATCATCTGACTCAGTCATATTCGGTAGTTTTAACATTTTCCCCGTGGGTAAGAAGTTATGAATAATTTTATTTTGAAAAAAACTATTTTGCATATCGATAGTAGTTTTATAGATTAGTTTGAATATGGCATCCCACGGCAACGGGCAGTCAAAAAAGTCCTCCCATTTTCCATATGTGTTGTATGGGACAGCCTTCAAAGATTTCTTTATTAAATAAAAATTATATATTTTCTATTTATTTTAGTTCCCTTTTTGCCAACTACAATTTCTTATTAGAGGTTTACAAACTAGTAATTTAGTAGTTCCATATTTAATTATTTGTTTCCATCTTTTCCCAATTACTCCAGTTAGTTGATTAAAAGAAAAGCTTGAACAAGAATCACCATACATATTTCTAAATTCATCATACTTCATAATTTTACCTTTCTCCTACGTCATATTAATGTGGCCCTTGATGTCATTTTATGGTGGTTCACCATGTCATTTTATTGTAGTCAGCCACATCATTTTATTTTGGCCCTTGATGTCATTTTAAGTTGGTCTGCCAAGTAATTTTAATGTGGCCCTTGATACCATTTTAAGCTGGTCCTCAATGTCATTTTATCGTGGTCCGCCATATCATTTTATTGTGGTCCGCCACATCATTTCCATTTGGCCCTTAATGTCATCTTATAGTGGTCCGCCACAGTATTTTAATGTAGTCCGCCACTTCTTTTTAAATGGCCCACAATGTCATTTTATTATAGTCCGCCACATCAATTTAATCGTGGATTGTTATGTCATTTTAATGTGGCCCTCGATGTCATTTTATGGTGGTTGACCATGTCGTTTTATTATAGTCAGCCACATCATTTTATTTTGGCCCTTGATGTCATTTTAAGGTGATCCATCACATCATTTTATGTGGCTCTCCAAGCCATTTTAAGCTGGTCCTCAATATGATTTTATCGTGGTCCACCATGTAATTTTATTGTAGTCTGCCACATAATTTTAACGTGGTCCGTTAGGTCAATGAGGCCCTCGCACATAGGCCCTCACATATTGGCCCTCAGTCATAGGCCCTCATTCATAGGCCCTCACTCATACGCCCTTGCTCATAGACCCTCATGCCAAACCAAAAGCTCCAAATCCACATTGGAGACGGACTTGGATCATTTTTTGAGGACAGCAGGCGCTCCTCTCGGGCGCTGACATGAGGTGTAGTTTGTGGACAGAGAAGAAGAAGAAAGAATGAGTGACAGTGTGATCCTGCTATGATGGACTCATCACTATATTACACGTGAGGACCATCACCCAGAATGTAGGTTTCATTAGACCACCTGGGCCCCAAGGGCCTCCTCCTATTAACCCAGATCTATAATTGACTTCTTCTTTTAAACGGAGAAGGAAATGAGAGGAGGGAGCCGCCAAGAGGGCCACCATATTTTTGATGATGCTCAAGAAATCTTCTTCCAGCTCGTGACCCACATGACTGACTTTCATCTTCCAAGAACATCTCAACCGTCTCATTTTTACTGAGGGCCACATCGCAGTTAGGGTCACCCTCAGAGGGCCACATGTAACAGTGAACACACTGTATAGGAACGTAAACGTAAACCTTTTTGCCCTCAGAAGGCCACATGTAACAGTGAACATTTATGAACGTAAAGGTTTAATAACCCTTTTGCCCTCAGAGGGCCACATGTAACAGTGAACATACCGTATTTCCTTGAATAGCCGCCGGGGCGCTAATTAATTTAAAGGGGAACATTATCACAATTTCAAAATGGTTAAAAACAATAAGAATTGGTTCCCAGTGGCTTGTTGTATTTTTTTATGTTTTTTTCACAATTTTACCGGTGACGGGATATCCCTAAATAAAGCTTTAAAGTGCCTTACTTTCGCTATCTTCGAAATCACTAGCCATTTCCCTGTGACGTCATAAAACAAACAATGGGAATACCACAGCAAGATATAGCGACATTAGCTCGGATTTAGACTCGGATTTCAGCAGTTTAAGCGATTCAACAGATTACGCATGTATTGAAACAGATGGTTGGAGTATGAAAGTATTGAAGAAGAAACGGAAGCTATTGAGCGAATAGCTATTGACGCTATTCATAGCCGTAGCATGGCCGAATAGCTGCGTTAGCATTGCCGGTAAAATGTGCGGACCAAACGATCAGGACTTTCGCATCTTGTGACACTGGAGCAACTTAAATCCGTCGATTGGTAAGTGTTTTTTCGCATTAAATGTGGGTGGAAGGAAATGTAATATAGTTGCAAATGCATCTGCAGGTTATCCATACATCTCTGTGCCATGTCTGCTTTAGCACCGCCGGCAATTAGCATGTTAGCATCAATTAGCATAGCATGTTAGCATTGATTAGCTGGCAGTCAACATCAACAAAACTCACCTTTGTGATTTCGTTGACTATCGTTGCAAATGCATCTGCAGGTTATCCTTACATCTCTGTGCCATGCCTGCTTTAGCACTGCCAGTAAATAGCATGTTAGCATCGATTAGCGTAGCATGTTAGCATCGATTAGCTAGCAGTCACGCCGCGACCAAATATATCTGATTAGCACATAAGTCAACATCAACAAACTCACCTTTGTGATTTATCAATCAATCAATCAATGTTTACTTATATAGCCCTAAATCACTAGTGTCTCAAAGGGCTGCACAGACCACATAAGGGCAAGGAAAACTCACACCCAGTGGGACGTCGGTGACAATGATGACTATGAGAACCTTGGAGAGGAGGAAAGCAATGGATGTCGAGCGGGTCTAACATGATACTGTGAAAGTTCAATCCACAATGGATCCAACACAGTCGCGAGAGTCCAGTCCAAAGCGGATCCAACACAGCAGCGAGAGTCCCGTTCACAGCGGAGCCAGCAGCGCAGAGATGTCCCCAGCCGATACACAGGCGAGCAGTACATGGCCACCGGATCGGACCGGACCCCCTCCACAAGGGAGAGTGGGACATAGAAGAAAAAGAAAAGAAACGGCAGATCAACTGGTCTAAAAAGGGAGTCTATTTAAAGGCTAGAGTATACAAATGAGTTTTAAGGTGAGACTTAAATGCTTCTACTGAGGTGGCATTGCGAACTGTTACCGGAAGGGTATTCCAGAGTACTGGAGCCCGAACGGAAAACGCTCTATAGCCCGCAGACTTTTTTTGGGCTTTGGGAATCATTAATAAGCCGGAGTCCTTTGAACGCAGATTTCTTGCCGGGACACTGACACGATTGTATATACGGCGGATACTGCCCTCCAAAATAGTTTCTCTCGTTTTGAGGAAATAACATTAGAGGAATTGTTACAACGTGTAAATGGAATAAAACAGACAACATGTTTACTTGACCCTCTTCCTGGGAAACTGATCAAGGAGCTCTTTGTATTATTAGGTCCATCAGTGCTAAATATTATAAACTTATCACTCTCCCCGGGCACTGTTCCCCTAGCATTCAAAAAAGCGGTTATTCATCCTCTTCTTAAAAGACCTAACCTCGATCCTGACCTCATGGTAAACTACCGACCGGTGTCTCACCTTCCCTTTATTTCAAAAATCCTTGAAAAAATTGTTGCGGAGCAGTTAAATGAACACTTAGCGTCTAACAATCTATGTGAAACCTTTCAATCCGGTTTCAGGGCAAATCACTCCACGGAGAAATGACTAATGATCTATTGCTAACGATGGATTCTGATGCGTCATCTATGTTGCTGCTCCTCGATCTTAGCGCTGCTTTCGATACCGTCGATCATAATATTTTATTAGAACGTATCAAAACACGAATTGGTATGTCAGACTTAGCCCTGTCTTGGTTTAACTCTTAACTCTTACCTAATAATACAAAGAGCTCCTTGATCAGTTTCCCAGGAAGAGGGTCAAGTAAACATGTTGTCTGTTTTATTCCATTTACACGTTGTAACAATTCCTCTAATGTTATTTCCTCAAAACGAGAGAAACTATTTTGGAGGGCAGTATCCGCCGTATATACAATCGTGTCAGATTTCTTGCCGGGACATATGGTACAATACAATCGGCAAGATAGGATGGAGCTAGACCGTGTAGTATTTTATACGTAAGTAGTAAAACCTTAAAGTCACATCTTAAGTGCACAGGAAGCCAGTGCAGGTGAGCCAGTACAGGCGTAATGTGATCAAACTTTCTTGTTCTTGTCAAAAGTCTAGCAGCCGCATTTTGTACCAACTGTAATCTTTTAATGCTAGACATGGGGAGACCCGAAAATAATACGTTACAGTAGTCGTTAATTTAGTTGACTTTATCGTTGCAAATGCATCTGCAGATTATCCATACATCTCTGTGCCATGTCTGTCATCGCCGGTAAAATGTGGAGACACTTTGGTACATTCAATGGGGGTCTGGCGGCAGACACTTTCGCATCTTCGGGCCAGTGGTGCAACTTGAATCCCTCCCTGTTAGTGTTGTTACACCCTCCGACAACACACTGACGAGGCATGATGTCTCCAAGGTTCCAAAAAATAGTCGAAAAAACGGAAAATAACAGAGCTGAGACCCAATGTTTACAATGTGTTGAAAATGAAAATGGCGGCTGTGTTACCTCGGCAACGACACATTCTGACGTCATCGCCTCCAGAGCCATAAATAGAAAGGCGTTTAATTCGCCAAAATTCACCCATTTAGAGTTTGGAAATCGATTAAAAAAAATATATGGTCTTTTTTCTGCACCCTCAAGGTATATATTGACGCTTTCATAGGTCTGGTGATAATGTTCCCCTTTAAAACCTCTTCTCACTCCTGCGCTTATTCAAGGCATGCGGTAAAAGTAAGCAGGCGCTAATCATTTTAAAACCTATTCTCACCTCTGCGCTTACCAATGGCACACAGTAAAAAATTGAGTGTGATATAAAAATAATAATTCTTCTGCGGCCGCGTCACGGTGGTTGGGGACCACTGCTCTACACCATGCTTTCTGCGTGCCGGCCGGACGCATGCATTACCCTGCTTCTCATACGAGATTGCAATGCATACTCGTTCAACAGCCATACCTTTCACACTGATGGTTGTGATATAAACAACTTTAACACTCTTACTTATATGCGCCACACTCTGTGAACCCACACCAAACACATTTCTGGAGAACATTGCCTCTGTAACACATTATGAATGCAACATAAGAATTACCCAGAATGCCATGCATCCATTAGTCTTGGCTAAATTATACACGCGCCCCCAACCCCGCCCACCTCAACCGGCGCACGGAGTGGGGGGGGGCGTGTTTGGTGCTAGCGGGGTGTATGATACAGCCAAGAGTCATGGATGCATTGGAATTCTGGGTAATTCTTATGTTGCGTTTATAATGTGTTACAGAGCCAATGTTCTCCAAAAATGTGTTTGGTGTGGGTTCACAGAGTGTGGCGCATATTAGCAAGAGTGTTAAAGACAAGTTTTTTTATATCACAACCAACAATGTGATCTGTATGGCTGTGGAACAAGACCCCTAATTTTCACATAGTAAAAGCAAAAAAAACCTCTTCCGCCATTTTGGAAATGACGACAGCAAAAGCGTCATTCATGACGTCACGAATTTGACCCGGCGGTAAAAGTAAGCATGCGCTTATTAATTTGGGGAGCGGGTTTGACCCGGCAGTAATTCAAGGCAGGCGCATATTACATGCCCGGCGGCTATTCAAGGAAATACGGTATATGAACGTAAAGGTTTAATAACCTTTTTGCCCTCAGAAGGCCACGTGTAACAGTGAACATATATGAACGTAAAGGTTTAATAATCTTTTTGCACAGACTGCTAAGGCAACTGTTTTGATTTGGAACGGTAAGTCAAGATGTCAAGACGATATATAATTCATTGTAATTTAAATGTTTATTTTTGATGACCAAAGAATAAAGTTTGGAAAATCAGATGATATTCAAATGTAAAACATATGAATATGTTTATGTAAAATGTTTATGTAAATATCCATTTAGCCAAATAATGCTTTTTATTTCGAGTCTTTCGCAGGCCTCATTATTTTGTAGTCTTTTGCAAGCCTCATAAAATGGTGTGGTGGGCCACAATAACATGATGTGGTGGACCACCGTAAAATTATGTGGCGGACCAACTTAAATTCCCTTTTACGGCCACGTTAAAATGATATAGCGGACCACCTTAAAATGACATTGAGGGTCACTTTAAAAAAATGCTGCAGGCCACTTTAAAATGAAATGGGGGGCCAAATTAAAATGACCTGGAGGGCCAATTTAAAGTGCAATGACAGACCACCTTATAATGACATGGATGGCCACATTAAAATGTTGTGGCGGACCAACTTATAATGACATGGAGGGCCACATTAAAATGACGTGGCGAACCAACTTATAATGACATGGAGGGCCACATTAAAATGATGTGGAGGAACAACTTAATTGACATGAGGGACCACCTTAAAATTACATGGAGGGCCAAATTAAAATGACACGGGGGCCACTTAAATGATAGGGGGGCTACATTAAAATTATATGAGGGGCCACATTTAAATGACATGGAGGGCAACTTTAAAATGATTTAGTGGACCACTTTTAAATTACATGGAGGGCCACATTAAAATGACAGAGCGCTACCTTAAAATAATATGAAGGGCCACATTAATATGATGTGGCGGACCACGTCATAATTACATGGGGGGCCATTTTAAAATTATGTGGCAGACCACTTTTAAAATGACATGGAGGGCCTCTTAAAATGAACTAGAGGGCTACCTTAAAATAATATGGAGGGCCACTTTATTATGATGTGGCAGACCACATCATAATTACATGTTGGGCCACAATAACATAACGTGGTGGACCAACTTAAATTCACTTTTACGGCCACAATAAAATGATATAGGGGACCACTTTAAAATGACATGGAGGGTCACTTTTAAAAAAATGTGGCGGGCCACTTTAAAATGAAATGGGGGGCCAAATTAAAATGACCTGGAGGGCCAAATTAAAATGAAATGACGGACCACCTTATAATGACATGGAGGGCCACATTAAAATGATGTGGCGGACCAACTTATAATGACATGGAGGGCCACTTAAAATGACGTGGTGGACCAACTTAAATGACATGAGGGACCACCTTAAAATGACATGTAGGACCAATTTAAAATGACACGGGGGCCACCTTAAATGATAGTAGGGCTACATTAAAATTATATGGGGGGCCACATTCAAATGATATGGAGGGCAAATTGAAAACTATTTAAAGGACCACTTTTAAATTACATGGAGGGCCACATTAAAATGACAGAGCGCTACCTTAAAATAATATGAAGGGCCACATTAATATGATGTGGCGGACCATGTCATAATTACATGGGGGCCATGTTAAAATTACGTGGAAGACCACTTTTAAAATGACATGGAGGGCCACGTTAAAATGACATAGAGGGCTACCTTAAAATAATATGGAGGGCCACTTTATTATGATGTGGCGGACTACGTCATAATTACATGGAGGGCCACGATAAAATGACCTGGCGGACAACCTTAAAATGACATGAAGGGCCACTTTAAAAGGAGGTGGCACAAGTAAACACTCTGCATGACTGCTTTGTATTGTACATGATATCCCACACGAGTAAACACTTTGCAGCACTGCTTGTATCGCACATGATATCGCACACAAGTAAACACGCTGCAGGACTGCTTGTATCGCACATGATATCACACACAAGTAAACACTCCGCAGAACTGCTTGTATTGCACATGATATCTTACACAAGTAAACACGCTGCAGGACTGCTTGTATCGCACATGATATCACACAAAAGTAAACACTTCGCAGTATTGCTAGTATCACACATGATATCACACAAAAGTAAACGCTTTGCAGTACTGCTAGTATTGCACATGATATCGCACACAAGTAAACACGCTGCCGGGTTGCTTGTATCGCACATGATGTCACACACAAGTAAACACGCTGCAGGATTGCTAGTATCGCACATGATATCACACACAAGTAAACACTGCAATACTGCTAGTATCGCAGAAGATATCGGACACAAGTAAACATGCCGCAGGACTGCTTGTATCGCACATGATATCCCACACACACACGTGTGCGTGCGTGCGGCGTAGCACTCATCAGTGAATACTGACCGTGTGTATGGATGTTATGAAGTGCATTTGTGCTTCCTAGACAGACATGAAATAGTTTCACACATCATGTGTGATGTCATATTCACCCTGAGATGCTTCACCAGAAGATTGACATAACAACAAAGCATAGCACCCCAAAAAACACACCCAACTGCACAAAAGTTGTATTTTTTGATCAACACTCAAATCACCACCTTGACTCATGCCTTACTCACCCAAAGTATCAACATCAACGTTTGCCTCACTGCCATCTTGGCTCGGACCTTTCTGAAATATTTATTATTGCGTGGCTTTAAATACCTAAAACTCCAAAAACATGCCCGGTCAGCTCTTTGGACTCTCTGAATTAAGGGTGGAGAAAATGTCACCGGGCTGCACTTTTTGGCACGCAGCTCAATTTTTAGTTGCCTTTAGTATATTGTAAAAAAAAAAAAAAAAAACATATTCAATATTATTATGATTTATTAATGATAGAGCACTGAAATGAAAACACTTGGCCGAAACTCCAAAACCAAAAAAATTAGAAACTGAGGCCAGACCCGGAAGCACAGAAAGAAATGATAATTGTTAGGGTTTCATTGTACAAAACCCAAAACCAGGATAGTTTACACGTTGTGTAAATGGTAGATAAAAACAGAATACAAACGCAAATCCTTTTCAATGTATATTCAATTGAATAGACTGCAAAGACAAGATATTAATGTTGCAACTGGAAAACCTTGTGATTTTTTTGCAAATATTAGCTCACTTGGAATTTTAGCCTGCAACATTTTTCAAAAAAGCTGGCACAAGTGCCAAAAAAACTGAGACAGTTGAGGAATGCTCATCAAACACTTATTTGGAACATCCCACAGGTAAACAGGTTTATTGGGAACAGGTGGGTGCTATGATTGGGTATGAAAGCAGCTTCCATGAAATGCTCAATCATTTACAAACAAGGATGGGGCGAGGGTCACCACTTTGTGAACAAATGCGTGAGCAAATTGCCCAACAGATTAAGAACAACATTTCTCAACTAGCTATTGCAAGGAATTTAGGGATTTCACCATCTACGGTCCATAATATCATATATCAGAAAATTTGGAGAAATCGCTGCACCTAAGTGGCAAGGCCCATGACCTTGAAACTTTAAGGTGGTACTGCATCAAAAAGCGACATCAGTGTGTAAAGGATATCACCACATGGGCTCAGGAACAATTCAGAAAACCACTTTCAGTAACTAGAGTTGGTCGCTTCTTCTGTAAGTGCAAGTCAAAAGTCTACTATGCAAAGCCAAAGCCATTCATCAACAACACCCAGAAACGCTTCGCTGGGCCTGAGCTCATCTAAGATGGACTGATGCAAAGTGGAAAAGTGTTCTGTGGTCTGACGAGTCCACATTTCAAATTGTCTTTAGAAACTGTGGACGTTGTGTCCTCCGGAACAAAGAGGAAAAAAAAACACATCCGGACTGTTCTCGGCGAAATGTTGAAAAGCCAGCATCTGTGATGGTATGGGGGTGCATTAGTGCCCAAAGCATGGGTAGCTTACACATCTGTGAAGGCACCATTAATGCTGAAAGGTACATACAGGTTTTGGAGCAACATATGTTGCCATCCAAGCAACGTTATCATGGACACCCCTGCTTATTTCAGCAAGACAATACCAAGCTGCGTGTTACAACAGCGTGGCATCATAGTAAAAGAGTGCGGGTACTAAACTGGCCTGCCTGTAGTCCAGACTTGTCTCCCATTGAAAATGTGCAGTGCATTATGAAGCCTGAAACACGACAACCGAGACCCCGGACTGTTGAACAAGTTAAGCTGTACATCAAGCAAGAATGGGAAAGAATTCCCCTTTCAAAAATGGGTTTCCTCAGTTTCCAAACGTTTACTGAGTGTGTTTAAAAGGAAAGGCCATGTAACACAGTGACAAAAATGCCCCTGTGACAACTTTTTAGCAGTGTTGCTGCCATTAAATTCTAAGTGAATGATTATTTGCGAAAAAAAAAAGTTTCTCAGTTCGAACTTTAAAATATCTTCCAGTTGCAACATTAAGTATCTTGTTTTTCCAGTCTATTCAATTGAATATAAGTTGAAAAGGATTTGCAAATCATTGTATTCTGTTTTTATTTACCATTTACACATGCCAACTTAACTGGTTTTGGGTTTTGTAATTAAAGCATTGCAATGAACTATTGTCTCCTTCAAATTATTAACATATTAATTTCCCACAGGTATTACAATGGATAAATTGACCATAATCACATACATGCGACCATTTGTACAGCGCGGCAATCTGAGCGATCCCAGAATGCAGAGTAGATAGGCAAAGTCCAAGCAATAGGTCCCTTCATTAGGGACCTGTTAGAAGAAAAAAAACACGGGTCTTACAGGAACTCGGAAAGCAACAGAATGTTTTGGCATATAGAAGATAAGGATTTGATAATTAACTGTTTAATGATTGAAGATGAGGATTTGATAATTAACAGTATAATGATAGACGTTAGCTAACTTGCTAACTATCTCAGTTAGTCGAAATTAAGAACGCATCCTCCAGATGTGGGACATGTCAGCGTCAAAAGCGGTCGCCTCTCAGACCTGAAAAGAATTGTTTGCTTTGCAAATTGAGCAAGTTATTTGAGTCTTTTAGTTTTAACTCACAGTGTTTGGAATCGGACAAACACGAGTCGCCGACTGTTGGCGACACATTTTATCATTCATTTTAGTGGACAAAGTCACAGAATGGTTGCACCTGTACTTAAAGGCCTACTGAAATGAGATTTTCTTATTGAAACGGGGATCGCAGGTCCATTCTATGTGTCATACTTGATCATTTCGCGATATTGCCATATTTTTGCTGAAAGGATTTAGTTGAGAACATCCACGATAAAGTTCGCAACATTCGGTGCTAACAGAAAGGCCCTGCCTCTACCGGAAGTTGCAGACGATGATGTCACATTTTTGATGGCTCCTCACATATTCACAAAGTTCAATTCCGACAGAGAAAACAACAATTTCCCCATTAATTTGAGCGAGAATGAAAGATTTGTGTTTGAGGATATTGATAGCGACGGACTAGAGAAAAATAAATAAAAAAAAGTAAAAAAAAAAAAAAAAACGCGATTGGGATGGATTCCGATGTTTTTAGACACATTTAATAGGATAATTTTGGGAAATCCTTTATCTTTCTATTGGGTTGCTAGTGTTTTAGTGAGTTAAATAGTACCTGATAGTCGGAAGGGTGTCTCCATGGGTGTGTTGATGCCAGTGTCTCAGGGAAGTCGACAACCGCTTCATGGACGGCACAAGCTCAGCTTTTCTCTGGTAAGAAGCGACTTTTTAACCACAATTTTCTCACCAAAACCTGCTGGTTGACATTCCGTCTTGATTCATGTTCTGTTGACCGCGCTCTGATCCATAGTAACGTTTCACCTCCAGGAATTTTAAACAAGGAATCACCGTGTGTTTTTGTGGCTAAAGGCTAAAGCTTCCCAACTCCATCTTTCTACTGTTACTTCTCCAATATTAATTGAACAAATTGCAAAATATTCAGCAACACAGATCTCCAAAATATTGTGTAATTATGCGGTTAAAGCAGACGACTTTTAGCTGTGTGTGTGTGCAGCGCTCATCCATCCATCCATCAATCATCTTCCGCTTATCCGAGGTCGGGTCGCGGGGGCAACAGCCTAAGCAGGGAAACCCAGACTTCCCTCTCCCCAGCCACTTCGTCTAGCTCTTCCCGGGGGATCCCGAGGCGTTCCCAGGCCAGCCGGGAGACATAGTCTTCCCAACGTGTCCTGGGTCTTCCCCGTGGCCTCCTACCGGTTGGACGTGCCCTAAACACCTCCCTAGGGAGGCGTTCGGGTGGCATCCTTACCAGATGCCCGAACCACCTCATCTGGGTCCTCTCGATGTGGAGGAGCAGCGGCTTTACTTTGAGTCCCTCCCGGATGGCAGAGCTTCTCACCCTATATCTAAGGGAGAGCCCCGCCACACGGCGGAGGAAACTCATTTCGGCCGCTTGTACCTGTGATCTTATCCTTTCGGTCATGACCCAAAGTTCATGACCATAGGTGAGGATGGGAACGTTGATCGACCGGTAAATTGAGAGCGTTGCCTTCCGGCTCAGCTCCTTCTTCACCACAACGGATCGGTACAACGTCCGCATTACTGAAGACGCCGCACCGATCCGCCTGTCGATCTCACGATCCACTCTTCCCTCACTCGTGAACAAGACTCCTAGGTACTTGAACTCCTCCACTTGGGGCAGGGTCTCCTCCCCAACCCGGAGATGGCACTCCACCCTTTTCCGGGCGAGAACCATGGACTCGGACTTGGAGGTGCTGATTCTCATTCCGGTCGCTTCACACTCGGCTGCGAACCGATCCAGCGAGAGCTGAAGATCCCGGTCAGATGAAGCCATCAGGACCACATCATCTGCAAAAAGCAGAGACCTAATCCTGCGGTCACCAAACCGGAACCCCTCAACGCCTTGACTGCGCCTAGAAATTCTGTCCATAAAAGTTATGAACAGAATCGGTGACAAAGGACAGCCTTGGCGGAGTCCAACCCTCACTGGAAATGTGTTCGACTTACTGCCGGCAATGCGAACCAAGCTCTGGCACTGATCATACAGGGAACGGACCGCCACAATAAGACAGTCCGATACCCCATACTCTCTGAGCACTCCCCACAGGACTACCCGAGGGACACGGTCGAATGCCTTCTCCAAGTCCACAAAGCACATGTAGACTGGTTGGGCAAACTCCCATGCACCCTCAAGAACCCTGCCGAGAGTATAGAGCTGGTCCACAGTTCCACGACCAGGACGAAAACCACACTGTTCCTCCTGAATCCGAGGTTCGACTATCCGACGTAGCCTCCTCTCCAGTACACCTGAATAAACCTTACCGGGAAGGCTGAGGAGTGTGATCCCACGATAGTTGGAACACACCCTCCAGTCCCCCTTCTTAAAGAGAGGAACCACCACCCCGGTCTGCCAATCCAGAGGTACCGCCCCCGATGTCCACGCGATGCTGCAAAGTCTTGTCAACCAAGACAGCCCCACAGCATCCAGAGCCTTAAGGAACTCCGGGCGGGTCTCCTCCACCCCTGGGGCCTTGCCACCGAGGAGCTTTTTAACTACCTCAGCGACCTCAGCCCCAGAAATAGGAGAGTCCGCCACAGATTCCCCAGGCACTGCTTCCTCATAGGAAGACGTGTTGGTGGGATTGAGGAGGTCTTCGAAGTATTCCTTCCACATATCCACAACATCCACAGTCGAGGTCAGCAGAACACCATCCGCACCATACACGGTGTTGATAGTGCACTGCTTCCCCTTCCTGAGGCGGCGGACGGTGGTCCAGAATCGCTTCGAAGCCGTCCGGAAGTCGTTTTCCATGGCTTCCCCGAACTCTTCCCATGTCCGAGTTTTTGCCTCCGCGACCGCTGAAGCTGCACACCGCTTGGCCTGTCGGTACCTGTCCACTGCCTCCGGAGTCCTATGAGCCAAAAGGACCCGATAGGACTCCTTCTTCAGCTTGACGGCATCCCTCACCGCTGGTGTCCACCAAGGGGTTTTAGGATTGCCGCCCCGACAGGCACCAACTACCTTGCGGCCACAGCTCCGATCTGCCGCCTCGACAATAGAGGTGCGGAACATGGTCCACTCGGACTCAATGTCCAGCACCTCCCTCGTGACATGTTCAAAGTTCTTCCGGAGGTGGGAATTGAAACTTTGTCTGACAGGAGACTCTGCCAGACGTTCCCAGCAGACCCTCACAATGCGTTTGGGCCTCCCAGGTCTGTCCGGCATCCTCCCCCACCATCGCAGCCAACTCACCACCAGGTGGTGATCGGTAGAAAGCTCCGCCCCTCTCTTCACCCGAGTGTCCAAAACATGAGGCCGCAAATCCGATGACACAACTACAAAGTCGATCATGGAACTGCGGCCTAGGGTGTCCTGGTGCCAAGTGCACATATGGACACCCTTATGTTTGAACATGGTGTTTGTTATCGACAAACTGTGACGAGCACAAAAGTCCAATAACAAAACACCACTCGGGTTCAGATCTGGGCGGCCATTCTTCCCAATCACGCCTCTCCAGGTTTCACTGTCGTTGCCAACGTGAGCGTTGAAGTCTCCCAGTAGGACAAGGGAATCACCCGGGGGAGCACTTTCCAGTACTCCCTCGAGTGTTCCCAAAAAGGGTGGGTACTCTGAACTGCTGTTTGGTGCATAAGCACAAACAACAGTCAGGACCCGTCCCCCCACCCGAAGGCGGAGGGAGGCTACCCTTTCGTCCACCGGGTTGAACTCCAACGTACAGGCTTTGAGCCGGGGGGAAACAAGAATTGCCACCCCAGCCCGTCGCCTCTCACTGCCGGCAGCGCTCATATTTCCTAAAAACCCGTGACGTCTTGCGTACACGTCATCATTACACGACGCTTCCAGGACGAAACTCCCGGGAAATTTAAAATTGTATTTTAGTTAACTAAAAAGGCCGTATTGGCATGTGTTGCAATGTTAATATTTCATCATTGATATATAAACTATCAGACTGCGTGGTCGGTAGTAGTGGTTTTCAGTAGGCCTTTAACTAGGTGAAACTAGTCTTCTTCCCTTCACACATTCTTCATCATTATGTAAATATATTACATGTCTATTACCACTAATCAGACGGTTGCCGTTAGTAACGTGTCCAGCCTTGGTTTGTGAGTGTCAGCCGCTCACAAGCACTTTAGGTGCAGGTGTGGCGCCTTCCTCTTTCTGCTGAAAGAGGAAATGATACTCACTCTAATTAGTTGTCCATCTTGTGGGGTGGGTCTCCTTTCTTCTCTTCATCCAGACACCATGTTCCTAGTCTGCATCACAGGAGTCCAAAAATGTGGCCCCGGGGACATTTGTGGCCCGCAGCACATTCTAAAAATACTAATAAAAAATATAAAAAGATCAAACAGGTGAAATGTAAGAAGAAAACATTGCAACATTGACTTTAATAACACAAAGCTGCCATGCAGACTGTTTATTTTCTATATCAAATCAATGTTGATATGAACGATTGACATATTCAAGACTCACATTAACTATTCCACTTTGAAATAATTTTAAGGAAAAGTTTGCGTATTTTGTGTTTGCCATGCAAGAAACACAATTTCATTATTTATTTAGAACAACATTATTAGAACAATTTCCCTTGTGGATCATTAAAGTTTGTCTAAGTCTAAGTTTAAAAGGCATAAAACCAACAAACAAAAACATAAAAATTCAAATAAAAACTTATAATCGAGGGATATATGTGAAGTTGATCCGAAGACTTAAGTGTTAAAAGTAATAAAAAAAAATACATGTTTGATTTATTTTTTACACTTTAATGAGTGGGATCCGCTTGGATCCCCAAGAATTTTAGTGGGTTTTGTTTTAAAAAAAAAAAAAAAACTCTCATTGTTCAAAAAATAATAAAGATCCATCAATGTTGTTATAAATTATAGACATATTCAAGGTTCCAATTACTTTAAAATTAAGTATTCCATTTTGAAATATTTTGAGGGGGAAAATAACACATATTTTGTGTGTTTCCTATATAACAAACGTTTGTTTTTATTTTTTGAATAAAGGCATAAAACCAACAGACAAACAAAATAAAAATAAAAGAACTTAATGAAAACTTATAATCGGCACATAGATGAAAAGTTGATTGAAAGTTTTTAAAGTAAAAAAAATACATTAATGACTTATCTTTAATACTTATAGGAGTGGACCCTCGACTAGAAATCTGCCATTGTTCCAAAAATAATAAAGAATCAAAAGCAATGTTATGAATTATTGATCAATTCAAGGTTTGATTGATTGATTGATTGATACTTTTATTAGTAGATTGCACAGTACAGTACATATTCCGTACAATTGACCACTAAATGGTAACACCCGAATAAGTTTTTCAACTTGTTTAAGTCGGGGTCCACGTTAATCAATTCATGGTACAAATAAATGCTATCAGCATAATACAGTCATCACAAAGGTTAATCATAATAGTATATACATTGAATTATTTAAATTATTTACAATCCGGGGGGTGGGATGAGGAGCTTTGGTTGATATCAGTACTTCAGTCATCAACAATTGCATCAACAGAGAAATGGACATTGAAACAGTGTAGGTCTTACAGTAGGATATGTACAGCCAGCAGAGAACATAGTGAGTTCAGATAGCATAAAAGCAAGTAAATACATTAGAAATACATTTGATTATTTACATTAGGTTATTTATAATCCGGGGAGATGGGATGTGAATGGAGGAGGGTATTAGTAAACGGTTGAAGTTGCCTGCAGGTGTTGTTTTAGAGCAGTTTTGAAGGAATATAGAGATGCACTTACTTCCAATTACTTCAAATTAAATATTCCACTTTGAAATATTTTGAGGGGGAAAATATCGCAGATTTTGTGTTTGCCATATAACAAACATCATTTTTTTAAATTTTTTGAATGAAGGTATAAAACCAACAGACAAACAAAATACAAATTTAAAAAAATAATGAAAACTTATAATCGGCAGATAGATGAAAAGTTGATTGAAAGTTTTTAAAGTAAAAGAAAAATACATTAATGACTTATTTTTAAGTTATATAAGTTGACCCTTTACAAAAAACTGTCATTGTTCAAAAAATAGTAATGAATCAAAATCAGTGTTGCTATGAATTATTGACATATTCAAGGTTCCAATTACTTACATCAATTATTCCACTTTAAGATATTTTTAGGGGAAGCGATTGCATATTTTGTGTGTTTACCATATAACAAAAAACATTTTATTTAAAGAAAAAAAAAGGTATAAAACCAACAAACAATCAAAATTATATTAAAAAACTTTTGGGTCCCTGAACATTTTAGTGGAATTTTTTTATTTTTAAAAATGTGAATAAAAATCAATGTTGTTATGAATTATTGATATAGTCAAGACTCCAATTACTTCACATTAAATATTCCACTGTAAATGTTTTGGGGGAAAATATTGCATATGTTGTGTGTTTGCCATAAAACAAACAATATTTCATTTATTTAAAAAAAAAAAAAGGATTTTAAAATCGACAAACAAAAACATATTAAAAACTTTTAATCACTGCATTGATCTGAAGTTAATTGAGAGACTTAAGTGTTGAAAGTAATTATGATTTATTTTTAACACTTTTATGAGTGGACCCTTTTGGATTCCCAATTATTTTAGTGGGATTTTGTTTAAAAAAAACAAGACTTTAATTGCTCAAAAAATAATATTGAATCAAAATTGATGTTGTTATGAATTATTGATATATTCAAGGCTGAAATTACTTATCAAATATTATTAGGGGGGGAAATATTGCATATTTTGTGTTTTTACCATAAAAATCAGGATTGTCTTTGACGAAAAGGACATAAAACATAAATAAATAAATAAATAAACATACTATATTTTGATTGATAGACCTGAAATTGCTCAAGATGTGTTACTGTAAGTGTTGTGTTTGTTGGTTTTATACCTTTCTTTCAATAAAATGTTGTTTGTTATATGACACACACAAAATATGCAATAATTTCCCCTCAAAATATTTCAAAGTGGAATATTTGATGTAAGTAATTGGAGCCTTGAATAGATAAAGAATTCATAACATAAATTTTGATTCATTATTAAATTTTGAGCAATGACTGTTAAAAATAACAACAACAAAATAAAAAAACAAAAATTCAAAGGGTCCCACTCATAAAAGTGTTAGAAATAAATCGTGCATTTTCTTACTTTCAACACTTACCTCTTTGGATCAACTTCACATCTATCCCTCGATTCTAAGGTTTTTTTTTTTTTGGTTGCAATATTTTCCTCAAAAATATTTCAAATTGGAATATTTGATGTGAGCCTTGAACAGGTCAATCATTCATAACAACATTGATTTTCATTCATTATTATTTTGTAAACAATGACAGTTTTACAGAAAATAAACAGTCTGCAAAGCAGTTTTGTGTTCTTAGAAATAACGTTGCAGATTTGTCTTCTTACATTTCACCTCTTTGCTCATATTTTTCACTTTTATGTTTTTTTATCCATATTTTTAGAATGTGCTGCGGCCCACAAATGTCCCCGGGGCCACACTTTGGACTCCTGTGATGCAGACTGTAGAAACATGGGGTCGGCATGCCTTAGTATGTAAGAACTGTTTTAGTTATATTGTAAAACTTGCAAATGTTGCTTAGAGTGATGAATCAGTTGAAACGCTATGGACAACTAAAAGATGGAACGGCATGTGTACTTCCGGTTGAAAGTTCGGTCTAAACAGAGGGGGCAATGCATTCACTTGCAGTGAGCAACCTCGTCCAGAAGAGGGCTCCATAGCACAAACATAAACACTCTTAACATCTTTGCCGTTTTTTTGTTTTTTTTAAATAACTTATTACATTATGGCTGTCAGCGAAGAAAACCCCATAAAACAGTTGCGCCGTGTTAGAAGCTGCAGGGTACAAAGCGTAGGACAAAGTTCAAGTTTATTTGGAACACGCATGCATGCATCCAACTCGATACATGACAATTTCCACTTTCTCTATTCAACATGTTGGAAAAGGAGTAGGAAGAAGCCAAGCTTATTTAATCCTCTTCCTTTACATAAATACAATTCCTGTTCTAAATGTACAAACCCCGTTTCCTTATGAGTTGGGAAATTGTGTTAGATGTAAATATAAACGGAATACAATGATTTGCAAATCATTTTCAACCCATATTCAGTTGAATATGCCACAAAGACAACATATTTGATGTTCAAACTGATAAACATTTTTTGTGCGCAAATAATCATTAACTTTAGAATTTGATGCCAGCAACAGGTGACAAAGAAGTTGGGAAAGGTGGCAATAAATACTGATAAAGTTGAGGAATGCTCATCAAACACTTGTATGGAATATCCCACAGGAACAGTTGGGTGCAATGATTGGGTATAAAAGCAGCTTCCATGAAATGCTAAGTAATTCACAAACAAGGATGGCTGAGGGTCACCACTTTGTAAGTAAATTGTCGAACAGTTTTAGAACAAAATTTCTTAAAAAGCTATTGCAAGGAATTTAGGGATTTTACCATCTACGGTCTGTAAAATCATCAAAAAATTCAGAGAATCTGGAGAAATCACTGCACGTAAGCGATGATATTACGGACCTTTGATCCCTCAGGCGGTACTGCATCAAAAACCAACATCAGTGTGTAAAGGATATCACCACATGGGCTCAGGAACACTTCATAAAACCACTGTCTGTAACTACAGTTGTTCGCTACATCTGTAAGTGCAATTTAAAACTCTACTATGCAAAGCCAATCCCATTTATCAACAATATCCTGAAACGCCGCCGGCTTGGCTGGGCCCGAGCTCACCTAAGATGGACTGATGGAAAGTGGAAAGGTGTTCTGTGGTCTGACGAGTCCACATTTGAAAATATATTTAGAAACAGAGGACGTGGTGTCCTCCAGAACAAAGAGGAAAATAACCATTCGGATTGTTATAGGCGCAAAGTTCAAAAGCCAGCATCTGTGATGGTATGGGGGGGGTATTAGTGCCCAAGGCATGGGTAACTTACACATCTGAGAAGGCACCATTAATGCTGAACGGTCCATACAGGTTTTGGAGCAACATATGTTGTCATCCAACCAACGTTATCATGGACGCCCCTGCTTATTTCAGCAAGACAAGTGTTACAACAGCGTGGCTTCGTAAAAAAAGAG
The DNA here is from genome assembly GCF_033978795.1 of Nerophis ophidion. Taxonomy (NCBI): domain Eukaryota; kingdom Metazoa; phylum Chordata; class Actinopteri; order Syngnathiformes; family Syngnathidae; genus Nerophis; species Nerophis ophidion. Next base: position 29,425,292 of record NC_084617.1, read on the forward strand.
TGCTGGTACTTCTTCGTCCCGCCTGCAGTCCAGACCTGTCTCCCATCAAAAATGTGTTGCGCATTATGAAGCGTAAAATAGGACAGCGGAGACCCCGGACTGTTGAACGACTGAAGCTCTGCATAAAGCAAGAATAGGAAAGAATTCCACTTTCAAAGCTTCAACAATTAGTTTCCTCAGTTCCCAAACGTTTATTGAGTGTTGTTAAAAGAAAAGGTGATGTAACACAGTGGTGAACATGCCCTTTCCCAACTACTTTGGCACGTGTTGCAGCCATGAAATTCTAAGTTAATTATTATTTGCAAAAAAAAATGTGTTTATGAGTTTGAACATCAAATATATTGTCTTTGTAGTGCATTCAACTGAATATGGGTTGAAAATGATTTGCAAATCATTGTATTCCGTATATAGTTACATCTAACACAATTTCCCAACTCATATGGAAACGGGGTTTGTATTAACAATATACTCCATCATTTAATTCCACATACTAAAGGTTGTAAGTGTTGTACGTGCATACAAATGTTGACATGTGTGCTATTGGCTATGTGGTGGAATTTCACTATTTTACATTTAACCGTGCATCAGTTGAGGTGGGTGTGGGAGGACGGGGTTTGGTGCTAGCGGGGGTGTATAATTTAGCCAGGAAGGGTTAGGGATGCATGGGATTCTGGGTATTTGTTGTGTTCTGTTTATGTTGTGTTACAATGAGGATGTTCTCCCGAAATGTGTTTGTCATTCTTGTTTGGTGTGGGTTCACAGTGTGGCGCATATTAGTAAGAGTGTTAAAGTTGTTTATATCACAACTTTCAGTGTAACCTGTATGGCTGTTGACCAACTATGCCTTGCAGTCTCGCACGCTTAATGACAGAAGCAGCATAATGCATGCTACTGGCCGGCACGCAGACAGCATGGTGTAAAAGCGGGCGCGATGACATGTAGGGGACGTTTAAAGTATAGCCATCACGGCACGCCCTCAATTTATTAGTCCGGGTGAATATCGGAGAAAGTTAGCCCCGGGTGGTTTTCGGGAGAGACACTAAAATTCGGAACCTCACGAATTAATCGGGGGAGTCGGCGATTATGCAGCTGAGCCACATCAGAGTGGCCAAAGAGCTGCATGCGGCTCCAGAGCCGCGGGTTGCCGACCCCTGCCGTAGGAGGATACAATAACTCACCGCCGTCACCGCTAATGACGCCATACCTGAATATAAATAAATGCCATGTGAGGATCTACATCTGACATCCACTGTAATGATACCAAGTACAAGAGCATATGTAGTCGATACCACTATGATTACATCGCTATTTTTTTTCGTCACAAAATCATTTTTACTTTTTTTAAATTTATATTATGTTTATAAAGTCAGGAAATATGTCTCTCGACACATGAGGACTTTGAATATGACCAATGTATGATCCTGTAACTACTTGGTATCGGATTGATACCTAAATTTTTGGTATCATCCAAAACTAATATAAAGTATCAAACAACAGAAGAATATGTGATTATTACATTTCAACAGAAGTGTAGATAGAACATGTTAAAACAGAAAATAAGCATATATTAACAGTAAATGAACAAGTAGATTAACAATGTTGACAAAACAATAGGTAGACAAATGACACAATTTGAATATGTTACTGTACATGTCAGCAGATTCATTAGGAGTCACCGTTTGTTTACTTACTATTAAAAGACAAGTTGTGTAGTATGTTCACTATTTTATTTAAGGACTTAACTGCAATAATAAACATGTTTTTACGCCTGTTCGGCATTGTGGTGCCGGGTCCGATTCCCTCGTGAACACAACAAAGGTAAGATATAACCAATTTATTCTAAATAACAGAAGGAGAGCTACAACTAAAACACTGGAGCTAACAAAAGGCAAACCAAAGACGCTAGTATGAGAACTAGGAGATACAAAATAGGAAATTAAACTGGGACGTTGGCACACAAAAAGGAGTAAATAAAATATTTTGCATGTGAGCTAATAACGAGGTGCATAGCCTGAGATCTCGCGGAAATATTAGGAATTGCGTGAAAGCAAACAATCAAAACAGACGTATAGTTGCGTGAGAGCAAACGAGAGTCCCAGAAAGAATACACAGAAGAGGCTGGCGTATAAAGGGTGGTGATTACAAGAACAGGTGTGCGAGAACCGAGACTAGCAGGTGGAAATAATAAGTGACCATGGAAACAAACAAAACAGGAAGTAAACAGGTCAGAACGGAGAATGAAAACACAGATGGAAAAATAAACAACAACATGTGAAGATCAGAGTAACAGATCGTAACACATGTGTTTAATGTTCCCTAAGATTTTTTTGTTGAAATAGACAATAATGCCATTTTTCGTGGTCCCCTTTATTTAGAAAAGTATCAAAATATATTTTGGTACTGGTACCAAAATATTAGTATCGGAACAACCCTAGATAAATGTATATATAAATATATATGGTACATTTTTAGTCTACTTAATACCTGCATTATTTTTTTCCATCCTTACCATTTCCATCCTTTGAAACTGAGGTACTGTGTGGATTAATAAAGTTTGTCTAAGTCTAAGTAGTCGGACAACTCTAGTATGTGAAGTCACCATGACAACATTTTACTTCTAGTATCTGCAACGTTTGCATCTAGTAGAACATTCTGGTTCCATCAGCCAATTTCCTTTATTTGGTTACCTGAGAAATCCACAAGAAGAAGGTAAAAACGCACCCGACTGAACATTTTTGCCCTTTCTGTCTCCGTCCGCAGGATCCGCGGTCCAAGCACAAGTTCAAGATCCACACCTACTCCAGTCCCACCTTCTGTGACCACTGTGGCTCTCTGCTGTACGGCTTGATCCACCAGGGCATGAGATGTGATCGTGAGTACATTTATTTATTCACTGCATCTTTCACTTACTATGAAAATACCAAAAAATACCCGCTTTAAGTGAAATCTGTGTAGTAGAGGTTAATTTACATTTTATTCTTTTAAATGCGTTTTCGTTCATTTATACTATATATTTTTTGTTTACAGTATATGTTTATTCATTTACAGGTTGTTTTTTTTCATTTACTGTGCATGTTTTTTCATGTTTAGGTTTCTTTTTTCTTCATTTATTACATGCTTTTTTGTTTACACAGTTTTGTATTTATTATGTTTTTTTCGTTTACATGTTTTTTAAGTAGTTTTTTCATTACACATTTTTTTAATAGTTTTTTTTTCATTTACTTGTTTTTTTTTATTTTTTGTTTTTGTTAACACGTTTTTATGTATTATGTTTTTTTGTTTACACGTTTTTATTTATTATGTTTTTTGTTTACACTTTTTTTAATAGATTTTTTTTTCGTTTACACGTTTTTTAATTATTATGTTTTTTCGGGAACACATTTTTTTCTTCATTATGTTGTTTTTTGTTTGCACTTTTTTGTATTTATGTTTTTTTGTTTACACGTGTTTTTATTTGTTTTTTTTTTCGTTTACACTTTTTAAAATGCATTATGTTTTCGTTTACACGTTTTTTTATTGTTTTTTTTGTTAAAACTTTTTGTTTTTTTGGTTTTACAGGTTTTTTATTTATCATGTCTTTTTCGTTTCCACGTTTTTTATTTATTATGTATTTTTGTCTACACATTTTTAAAAATGTATTATGTTTTTTCATTTACACGTTTATTTTTATTGTTTTTCGTTTACATTTTTTTTAATTTATCATGTCTTTTTTGTTTACACGTTTTTTAAATTTATTATGTATTTTTGTTTACATGTTTTTTCTAAAGTTTTTTTCGTTTACACATTTTTATTTAATTTTGTATTTTTATTTGTTTAAAGGGTTTTTTTTTTCCGTTTACACAGATTTTTGGTTTGTTTTTCGTTTACATCTTTTTTATTATGTTTTTTTGTTTGCACTGTTTTTATATATATATATATATATATATATGTGTGTGTGTGTGTGTATATATATATATATATATATATATATATATATATATATATTAGCACACTTTAGAGATCTTAGCGCCAGTGCTAGCACAATTTAGCGATGTTTGTGACAATGCTAGCACAGTTTAGGGATGTTAGCGACAGTGCTAGCACAGTTTAAGGATGTTAGCAACACTGCGAGGACAGTTTAGGGATATTAGCGACTGTTTTAGCACACTTTAGGGATTTTAGCGACAGTACTGGTACACTTTAGGGATGTTCTCTGTGTTTAATTGAGCGTTAGAGTAGTGGTGTTTATACGTGTGCGTGCACATGTGTACATTGTTGAGTGTTAATTATGATACTTAAGACATTTTATATCGCTACAAAAAAAATTATGTGCCACTTATTATTTTAATTTAGCATTTAGTCCTACTAGTAGAAAAAGCTACTGAGTCAGACAGCATGTCATACATAAGCTATGCAGTACTGCCCTCTGAAGTCTTGGAAGTGCAACTGCATTATACATTGATAATGATAATAATAAAATAATATATCACAACTTGACAGCACAGTTATCATCATAAAAAAATTACATTTTATTATCAAACAGTTATTATTTATTAACACACACAAAAGTTCTAACAATTGGTGGCGTTGAGTACCAGTATCGATTCCCAGATGAAGTGTAATTATTGACAGGCGTTCGGCTTCCATCAATTTGTACCAAAAATACTCGTTAAAACATCTGTTCTGCCTGTGAAATGATTTTATTGTTCCATGTTTCTCTGCTTACATACCATAATTGTTTCAAAACGGTGTCTGTAACATGGCAGTAAAACGGCTGATCAAACAAAACGTCAGTCATGGTCATGGACCCGCTAGCTGCGCAAGCTAACAGTCTAATCAGCTAAACAGACTCAATAACTCCACGGTGAGATCTTGGTAAATTTACTGAGGAGTTTGTGAAGCTGAAACAACACAAAAATAATGTCATTGTAAGTTAATAATACTCTGTGTTATGTGTTAGCATATTAGCTATAGATAACAACGCTAGCTTCATCACGTTAGTGTATAAAAATTTAGTTTATAAAAAATCAGTGAAAAACATAATTGGTGTATAAAAATTCAGTTCATTAAATGATGTGTATTAAAATTCAGTGAAAAACATAATTAGAGTATACAAATTGAGAGTGTAAAAATTCAGTGCAGAAATGTTTAATTTCAGGTCAATAAAAACTGTAGAAATCGATTTTCTCAGAAGAGCCAATTAGGTGCTTCAGTCTTAATTGACCTGAAATGAGTCTCGAATTTTAAAGCAACAAATATTTCTGCACTAAATTTTTACACACTGAAATATTTGTACATGATTTTTACACACAAAAATGTGTTCACACTGAATTTGTAAACACACAAATGTTGCTGACATATAACAGTTACAGTGTACCCCGCCTTCCGGTTGATTGTAGCTGAGATAGGCACCAGCGCCCCTCGTGACCTCAAAGGGGAATAAGCGGTAAAAAATGGATGGATTAATGGATGGATAAATTCATTGTCCTAAAAATATTTCATAAAAAGACTAAGTAATTGGAGCCATGAATAGATCAATAATTCATAACAACATTGATTCTTTATTATTGTTTTGAACATGACAGTTTTTGGGTTTTTTGGATAAAATCCCACTAAATTTCTTGTGGATCTAAAAGTTTCCATTCATAAAAGTGTAAAAATAAGTCAGAAATGTATTTTTTTTTTTTACTTTAAACACTCTTTATCAACTTCACTGTCGATTATATGTTTTTCCTATAATTTCATGTTTTTTTGTTTGTTTGTATTATGCCCTTTATTAAAATATAATAGTGTTTGTTGTATGGCAAACATACAAAATATGCAATATTTTCCCTCAAAAAATATTTCAAGTGGAATATTTAATTTCAAGTCATTTTAATTGATCAATAATTCATAACACCCTGATTTTATTTCATTGTTATTAAAAAGAAAAAATTCACTAAAATGATTGGTGATCCAAAAGTTTTCACTCATAAAAGTGTTAAAAATAAGTCACTAATGTATTTTTTTTAATTTTAAACACTCTTTATGAACTTCACATCTATCTGTCGATTATATGATTTTATCGTAATTTCATATGTTTGTTGGTATTATGCCCTTTTTCAACAAAAAAATGTGTTTTTTATACAGCAAACAAACAAAATATGAAATATTTTCCCAGAAAACATTTCAAAGTGGAATATTTGATGTAAGTAAATGGAGTCTTGAATAGATCAATAATTTGTTTATTATTTATTATTTTTTGAGCAATGACAGTTTTGAAGAAAAAACCCTTTGTGTTATAACAATAAATAGTTCAACATTTTCTGGTTACATTTCACCTGTTTGCTCTTTTATTCCACCTTTCTTTGTTTTTCCTTCATTACTTTTTTCGTAATAGTATTTTTAAAAAATGAGTAGTGTGTGACAAAATGTGCTAGCAGGGCACAAATGGCCCACGGGCCGCACTTTGAGCACCCCTGCTGTGGTGGTTACTGACTGTACCTTGTCTGTTGCAGACTGCATGATGAACATTCATAAACGATGTGTGGCTAACGTGCCTAGCCTGTGTGGGACAGACCACACTGAGAGGAGAGGTCGCATCTTCATCACTGCTGAGATCAAGACCAACGTGCTCACTGTCACCAGTAAGCAGCTCTCTCACACAAACACACACACACACACACACAGTATATATTAGGTTTTTTTTGTTAAAACATTTTTTTATATGTTTTTTCGTTTAAACGCTTCATTAGTCTGTTATGTTTTTTAAACACATTTTTTTATTTATTGTTTTTTTCATTTACACATTTTTTTATTAATGTTTTTTTTGCTCACAAGTTTTTTTATTCATTGTTTTTTGTTTACACATTTTTTTATTATGTTTTTTCGTTTACACATTTTTTTTCTTAACTTTTTTTGTTCAGACGTATTCTTATTTATTTATTTATTTTCGTTTACACATTTTTTTTCTTAACTTTTTTTGTTTAGACGTATTCTTATTTATTTATTTATTTATTTTCGTTTACACATTTTTTTAACAGCGAGGCCGTGTAAAGTGAACCGCGTTGTAGAGAGGGAACACTGTGAAAAATGAGTTGTAATTTCACAAGAAAAATGTCACAATTTCACGACGCTAGTCAAAATTTTACAAGAATAACCGAACATTTGTGTAATATCATAATAAAAGTAGAATTTTGCTCAACGACATTCACAATTTACAAGAAAAGCTTAAAATGTTTTAATTTTATGAAAAGAGTCATAATTTTACCCGACCAAAAGTCACATTTTTGTAAGAAAACTTTAACATTTTGGAATATTATAATAACAATCATAATTTTGCTTGGCAAAATTAAAACAAAAGTCATAATTAAATTTTTTTTAAATTTCACTATTTTACAAGAAAACCAAAAAAATTGCATTATTGTGACAAAAGTCTAAATTTTACATGGCAAATGTTACCATTTTGTATTAAAAAGTAATATATGTCCATAAAAATGTTTGTAATTTTATGAGAAAATATTGCAACATTACCGAAACAGAAAGATTATGAGAAATTGTTTCCAATTTTATATATATAAAAAAAGAAAAAAACTGCCTGCTTTTAGTTAAAAAAAAAAGTTTTTTGTTGAATTTTTTGTTTTTGATTGGTTTTTAACCGTAATTATTTACTTCAATCTATTACATTAAGTCTCTATATACATATTTATTTTATTTTGTTTTTATTAATTTTGGCCAAGGGGGTGCATTTCAATTTGTTACACACACTTGTTATTACATATGTTGGCCAGAGGGGGAGCACTTTTAAAAGCGACACACAGCCAACTTCAACAATCCCTCCTTTTTGGCACCACCCTCATTTTGGGGTGCAAATGAGACATTTTCTACTAGATGCAATGGTTTTCTGTATTGGGACCATGATTTATCACACCTCCTCATTTGGAAGCTACTTTTCCTCAAACCATGACGGCGTGGTGCAGTTGGGCGAGTGGCTGTGCCGGCAACCTGAGGGTACGAACCCCACCTTCTACCAACCTTGTCATGTCCGTTGTGTCCCTGAGCAAGACATTTCACGCTTGCTCCTGATGGGTGGTGGTTAGGGCCTTGCATGCCAGCTCCCGCCATCAGTGTGTGAATGTGTGTGTGAAGGGGTGAATGTGGAAATAGTGTCAAAGCGCTTTGAGTACCTTGAAGGTAGAAAAGCGCTATAAAGGTATAAGTCGTTTTAGCATTTTTACCATTCCCTATTGATGTCTCCAAAATAGTAGAATACAAGAGCTCACAGACGCTCTGTTTCCCTCTAGTGGTGGAACTACAAAATGTTGACTGTCACCTCTCTGTTAACACCTGACACTAGTTCCTACTTTCAAGCACTTAAGGACTCAAGTCTAATGACAGGCTGCAGCGATTATTATATTCAATTGATTGATTTGATTAGAAATAAGCTTCAATTCATAATCTGTCGCTTCAATAGTCGTTTAATGAATGGAAAAATGCAAAATTAATAAAATACAGACTGCGTGGAATGCCTTTAAGTTAAAATACGATAACATATATTTCAAATAATATAGTCATATATTAGATATACATGACATTTCAGAAACAATATACTCATATATTACATGTACATTATATTTAAAATAATATACTCAAATATTACATGTACAGTACATCATATTTCAAATAATATATTTTTTTACATGTACATTATATTTAAAATAATCGTGATTTTTTTACATGTATGTTACATTTAAAATAATATAGGCATATATTACATGTACATTACATTTAAAAAATATAGTCTTATGTTACATGTACATTATATTTAAAAATATAGTCGTATATTACATGTACATTATATTTTTAAAAAATAAGTAATTTTTTACATGTACTTTATGTATAAAATAATATACAATAATAATAATATAATAATATGTACACATGTGCGTTATATTCAAAATAATATACCGGTAGTCATATATTACATGTACATTTTGTTTAAAATATTATTGTCATTTTTTTACATGGAAATTATATTTAAAATAATATAGTCATTTTTTTTACACGTACATTAATTATATTTAAAATAATATAGTAAATTTTTACATGTACGTTATATTTAAAATAATGTAGTCATATATTACATGTATATTATATCTAAAATTACATAGTCTTACATTACATGTACATTATACGTACATTATATTTAATACCAGTACTGCCATATATTTAAGATGTTGTTGTTGTTGTTGTTTTTACAGTTCATTACTGTAAATGTAGAAAAAACACCACTTTTGTTTTATGTATTTTTTCTCAATTATATCAAATTTATTTTACAGTAAAGTCTTCTGACTTCTTTTTTTTAACAGTGAAAAGATGCACATTTAAAACATACAAATGCACTGAAAATGTGTCCAGGCTATAATTAAATAAATTAATACAAATATTAGTACAATTGTACTTAGTCATGACAAACTAATATCATCATGAAGATGTTTATGTGTTTTTTTGTTTTGTTTATTATTTTCTTGTTATGAAATGTGTTTTTGAAAAAATCAGATTAACGCAGAAGTAACAATGCAGTATATTTGTCTACCTGTAGGTGACAGCAGAGGAAAGGTAATAGCCTGACCTGTTACCATGGTTACGTTGCCATTCATGTTCCTCAGAAATGATGTTTGCAGGCAAAATAACCACATTCTTGTTTTTATTGAGCCAATAATGGGAGAATTGTTATGTTTATGTCTTTATTTGTTCTAATGTTTGACTTTTATCTCAATTTTATTACAACAATTCAATCATTTGTAATCTTACACAGAAACTATGCTGATGACTGCATTTTATTCTTATTTTTAAATTATTACACCATTGTAACCTTGGCTGACATATACCAATACTACACAAATTATATATTTATGTCAAACAATGTTTTAAATTTGTAATTTTTTTTTTGTTTAATTTGACAAAAATGAGCATGATGTCTATATTTTCTGTCTCTGAGTCACAAAACAGCACAAGTTGAAAATCTTGTTGGATTTTATTCTCTTGCTATATCATTCTCTATTAGATCACACACAAGTCTGCAAGACTGCTTGTATCGCACATGATTTCACATATTAGTAAACACTCTGCAGGACTGCTTGTATCGCACATGACATCACACACAAGTAAACAAGCTGCAGGAATGGTTGTATCGCACCTGATATCACACATTAGTTAACACTCTGCAAGACGGTTTGTATCGCACATGATATCACACACACACAAGTAAACACTGCGGGACTGCTTGTATCGCACATGATATTACACACAAGTAAAAACTCTGTAATGCTGCTTGTATCGCACATGATATCACACATTAGTAAACACGCTGCAGGACTGCTTGTATTGCACTAGATATCACACCCATGTAAACACTCTGCAGGACTGCTTGTATCGCACATGATATCACACACACACAAGTAAACACTCTGCAGGACTGCCTGTATTGTACATGACATCACACACAAGTAAACACGCTGCAAGAATGCTTGTATCGCACATGATATCACACATTAGTAAACACGCTGCAGGACTGCTTGTATCGCACATGATATCACATACACAAGTAAACACTCTGCGTGACAGCTTGTATCGCACATGATATTACACACAACTAAACACAAGTAAAAACTATGTAATGCTGCCTGTATCGCACATGATATCACACAATAGTAAACACGCTGCAGAACTGCTTGTATCGCTCTTGATATCACATCCATGTAAACAGTCTGCAGGATTGCTTGTATCACACATGATATCACACACACACAAGTAAACACTGCAAGACTGCTTGTATCGCACATGACATCACACACTAGTAAACACGCTGCAGGAATGTTTCTATCGCACATGATATCACACCCAAGTAAACACGCTGCAGGACTGCTTGTATCGCACATGATTTCACACCCAAGTAAACACGCTGCAGGAATGTTTGTATCGCACATGATATCACACCCAAGTAAACACGCTGCAGGACTGCTTGTATCGCACATGATTTCACACCCAAGTAAACACGCTGCAGGACTGCTTGTGTCGCGCATGATATCACACACAAATAAAAACTCTGTAATACTGCTTGTATCGCACATGATATCACACACTACTAAACACCCTGCAGGACTGTTTGTATCGCAATTGATATCACACACACATGTAAACACTGCAGGACTGCTTGCATCGCACGTGATATCACACACGAGTCAAAATTCTGCCGGACTGCTTCTATCGCACATGATATCACACAACTAAACTCTCTGCAGGACTGCTTGTATTGCTTATGACAGCACACACAAGTAAACACTCTGCAGGACTGCTTGTATCGCACATGATATCACACAAGTAAACACTCTGCAGGACTGCTTGTATCGCAAGTGATGTCACACACGAGTAAACACTGCAGGACTGCTTGTATCGCACATGATATCACACACACACACGAGAAAACACTCTGCAGCACTGCTTGTATCGCACATGATATTACACAGAAATAAACTCTCTGCAGGTCTGCTTTTATTGCACTTAATATCACACACAAATAAACCCTCTGCAGGACTGCTTATTTCGCACATGATACTATCACACACAAATAAGCACTCTGCAGGACTGTTTGTATCGCACATAATACAGTGTTCTGCAGGACACACTTTAGAGCTGACGGAGAAAAATATGAATTATTGAAGCAGACATAAAAGCACACAGTTGTGTATTTGATGTAAAAATCCTTGGAGACTATTTGGCCTGCTTGTGTCTTTATGGTCACTTTAACACGCAGCATGGAATATTTATGGGCCTGCTCCACTGAGGGTTTCATGCGCTCTATCAGCTACGTGGTTAACTTAGTTTGCTGAGGGTTTCATGCGCTCTATCAGCTCTGTGGTTAACTTCACAAACTTGAGTCTCTGCTGTCATCAAAGCCATTCTAGATATCTTATATTTAAATATTTAAATATCTTCTATTTAACTTTTTTGACTTTCCATTTACCTTTTTATGCCTTTTTAAAACCTTCTTTTACATGTAATCATTTATTCGACATTTTTTACCCCACATTTATTTATTTCATTCTCTATATCCCTTATTTGACCTTTTATTTACTTTATTTTACCTTCTATTTAACTTATTTTACCTTTTATTAACTTCTCTTACCTTCCATTTAACGTTTGTATTACCTTTTTTATCTTCTTTAACCCTCTATACAACTTATCTGACTCTTTATCTACCTTATTTTACTCTTTACCTACCTCATTTTACCTTTTATTTACCTATTTGACCAAATTTTACCTTGTTTTATCATTTTTTACCTTCTATCTTCTTTATTTTAACTTTTTAATTAAATTATATTTATGATATTACCTTGTATTTTCCTTATTTTAGCTATCATTTCCAACCTTGACCTTATATTTACTTTATTTGACCTTCACCTTACCCTTTTTTCCCTTCGCTTACCTTCAATTAATTTCTTTTACCTACTATTTACCTTGTTTTACCCGTATTTTTACTACTTTTTCTTTTATATTCTTTCTTTTACCTTTTATTTTCATTTTGTTTACCTTATTTTACCTTTTATTTACTGCCTGTAGCTAATATATACTTTATTTTACCTTTTCTATACCCTTTTCTTTTACCTTTGATTAATTTCTTGTACCTTCATTTTCTTTTTTTTACCTTGTTCTAGCCTTTTTCATACTACTTTTTCTTCTATATTCTTTCTTTTACCTTTTTTTATATTGCTTATTTTACATTTTATTCACTGCCTTTACCTTATATTTACTTCCTTTGCCTTCTCTATACCCTTTTTCTCTTACCTTTAATTCATTTATTTTACTTTCTATTTACCTTGTTTTACCCTCTATTTACTACTTTTTCTCATATTCCTTCTATAACCTTTTATTTTCATTTTATTTGTGTGATGTTACCTTTTATTTACAGTCTTTACCTTCTATTTGCCTTTTATCATTATTTCACTTTATTTTACATTTACTTCACTTATATTACTTTCTTTTTCCTTCTCTTACCTTCTATTCAACTTGTCTAACAATTTTTTATGCAGTGCAGATTTTATTATCAATTTAGTCATATATTACATGTCCATTATATTCAAAAATACGTGTGTAACAAAAATGTACCAATGATTGTTTTAAGTACAAAGTGCTTATGTAAGCGACTTTTTTCAAACCTTTATTTTGTTAACGCAGTCAGACCGGATGTTGCACACAACGCCTTTATTGTGAAGGCTTTTCTTCATCCCGACTTTTAGAAGACCAAGAACAACATTCAGAATTCCATCCCTGACTTGTACCCACTGTCTCTAAGTCTGGCTCCTTCCTCCTTGTCCTGGCAGTTAAAGAGGCCAGGAACCTGGTCCCCATGGACCCCAACGGCCTGTCGGACCCCTATGTCAAGCTGAAACTGATCCCAGACCCTCGCAGTGAAAGTAAACAGAAGACCAAGACCATCAAATGCTGCCTCAACCCCGTCTGGAATGAGACCTTTAAATTGTAAGCCATTTATTATTTATCCTTCTTTTATTCCCTCCATTAATGAGAGCTCCTCTCTCTTTCTCTCTTTCATCTTCTTTTGATCACAGCTCTCATTCCAAGTGTGTGTCTTATATTCAAAAAACTTCGCTTTTAAGATAAGACCTCGCTTTTAAGCCACACCCACTAACTAATACGAGAAAATTATATTTGTTTCATATATTAGCCGTACCAGACTATAAGTCGCAGGTATATACCTTGTAAAATTTGTTATTTACACAAATAAATATTTATTTACATACCGTCATTGTTTCCAAACGGTGTCTGTAACAAGGCAGTAAAACGGGGAACTAAACAAAACAGAAGTCATGGTCATGGAACCGCTAGCTGCGCAAGGTAGCTCTCCAATCAGCTAAACAGACTCAATATCTCCAAGGTGACGTTTTTGTGAATTTACTGAAGAATTTGTGAAAGTGAACCAATACAAACAAATTATATTAACACAGACGCTCGTAAATGTGTTAGCATATTAGCCAATGCTAATGACGTTAACGTCATTACATTACGATAGCACGTACAAATATGCATGAAAACACTCCTACTGACATCACACATGGGACGCTTTAGTAAGTAAAAATTGTGTTAGTTATATTGTAAAACTTACAAATGATCCTTGGAGTGATAAATCCGTATGAGTAGAAACGCTACGGACAGCTAGAAGACGGAACGGCACTTGTACTTCCGGTTCAAAGCACAAAATGGGAGAAAACTTGTCCAAAAGATGGCGCCATAGCACAAATAATAACACACCTTTTCACTGTCTTTGCTGGTTTTGTTATTTTTATCAAATTTTTAATTGATCAAAAATTGTTACAAATAAGAATTGTCATTCAATTGAAAATCGACATTGACACCATAATGTCAACACACCTTTTTTATTACAATATTAATTTTGTTGTATTTTCCAATGATTTTATTACTCACAGCAGCTTTTTCAGAAAGTTGCAACAAAATATTTAAAAGTATCACATTTGTAAATGAATAATTTATTGACGTTTTACTTGTTTTATATCAGACAGACTTAAAGTAACACAATTTTAAACAATATACTTTATTGATGTTTTACTTGTTTGTATCACACAGACTTAAAAAGTAACACAATTTTTAACAAATATTTTATTGATGTTTTACTTGTTTTGTATCACACAGACTGAAAAATATTACAATAGTAAACACATACTGTATTGATGTTTTATTTGTTTTATATCACACAGACTTACAGGTTTCACACTTGTAAGCACATATTCATTAATGTTCTACTTGTTTTGAATCACACAGACTTAAAAGTAACACAATTGTAAACACCTACTTTATTGATGTCTTACTTGTTTTGTATCACACAGACTTAAAAGTAATACAATTGTGGACACTTAATTATTTATTTATGTTTTACTTGTTTTATGTCCCACAGACTTAAAAGTAACTCAATTATAAACAAATACTTTATTGATGTTTTACTCTTTTTACATCACACATACTTAACGTAACATAATTGTAAACACATACTTTCTTGATGTTTTACTTGTTTTATATCAGACTTAAAACACAATTATAAACACTTATTTATTGATGTTTTACTTGTTTTATATCACACAGACTCAAAAGTAACACAATTGTAAACAAATACTTTATTGATGTTTTATTTGTTTTATATCACACAGACTTAAATGTAACACCATTTTTAACAAATACTGTATTTATGTTTTACTTGTTTTATATCACACATACTTAAAATCAACACAATAGTGAACAACTATTGTATTGATGTTTTACTTGTTTTATATCACACAAGCAGTAACATGAATAGTGAATTGTGTCAATTTAGTATTTTAGTGTATTTTGAAGCACACATAAAAATAAATATGAGACATTTTGGGTTTGCGTAGCGTTAATGCCGCCCTGCTGGACATATTTTGGTTTGACACCAGAGCAGTTCTGATCTTCATGTTCCTCCCGCAGCCACCTGAAGGAGTGCGACAAGGACCGCCGTCTGTCCGTGGAGGCGTGGGACTGGGACCTGACCAGCCGCAACGACTTCATGGGATCGCTGTCCTTTGGCATCTCGGAGCTGCAGAAGCAGGGCGTGGACGGATGGTGAGGAGCCAGGAGGAGGGACGACAGGGCCCCAAAATGCGCAAGTTTGATGCTAATATGCATTGGCTTTTCTATTGACGTGCTACTGATTAACATTAGCGATTTTAAATGGCAATTTCAACACCTCCCAATTTGTCAATGAAAACTACAACTAAGATGCACATTACAAGTATATTACTTACAGCATTAACACTTTGTAGGGCGCAACAGAAAAAAAATACACCATAAACTATATAACACTGCCATTTGATATTTGCAAATGTGATACTAAAACAATTGGACAGCAGTTATCACAATCAGCTCATTTTTGAATTTTGCTACAGGAATAGATTTTAGTACCAAAAAAAATTATTATTTATCAACACACACAAAAGTGGAGAAAATTGTAAACCGTTTCGGTTTGAGTATGATCGGTGTCCATCTTTTCTAATAATGCATGTGACTCACATTAAGTTTACAAAAATTAACTTTACAACCTACGTGTAAGTAAAGTAAGGCTCCACTTCCCCAAAATGCTCAAGCTTGATGCTAATACACGTTGGCTTTTCTATTGGCATGCTACTGATTAGCATTATCTATATTCCATGCCGATTTCAACACCTCCAAATTTGTCAACTAAGACGCACATTATAATCAAACACCTGGTGCGTAATAAGTACAATACTTACAGTATTAACCTTTTGTAGGGGGCAACACGGAACAAAACCACACCATAAACTATGCACTACTGCCATGCTTGCAAATGAGACTCAGAAATGTGATACTAAAACAACAGGACAGCAGATATTATAATTGGCTCATTTTTAAATCTTCCTATAAAAAAAACATTTTACTAGCAAAAATAATTAATATTTATCAACACACACAAAAGTGGGGAAAATTGGTACCGTATCGGTTCGAATGTGATCGATATCCATATTTTCTGACAATTAGTTTACAAAAATTTAGTTTTCAACCAAGGTAAGTAAAGTAAGGCTCCACTTCCCCAAAATGCGCTAGCTTGATGCTAATACATGTTGGCCTGTCAATTGACATGTTACTGATTAGCATTAGCGATTTTACATTGCGATTTCAACACCTCCAAATTTGTCAACTAAGATGCACGGTATAATGAAACACCTGGTGCGTGCAATACTTACAGTATTAACACTTTGTAGGGCGCAACACAAGACAAAACCACACCATAAACTATACACTAATACATGTGACTCACAATCAGTTCATAAAAATTATCAACCAATATTTGTCTTGACAAAATTTATAGTATCTTTTTTTTATAGCGACCGTGTCTTGTTTGTTGTAAATGTTTTTAGTTTGACTTTGAAAGTTGTGCTTTTTCCCCACTCACTTGAAAGCAGCGTTTTTCAGTGGAAGATGACAGCACGTGTGAATGATTCTGGTGGTCCAAAGCTTGAAAGTGCGATTGAGGTCCCGCCATGTGGCGATTTAAGTCTTCTATCGTCCTCCATCCATGGCCAACAATCGCCAAATAATGTTCCCATCATTCTTGCAGACTTGACATGGGGGCACTAAGTGTCGGCACCTGGCCTGATGGCCGCACTTACAGTGAGGACTAATTGGTGATGTGCTGCTCAGGTTCAAGATGCTGTCGCAGGAAGAAGGCGAGTACTTCAACGTTCCTGTTCCTCCTGAGGGGGAGGAGGGCGACGAAGAGCTGCGGCAGAAGTTTGAGGTGGGCTTCTTCACTCCGACTGTGTGTGTGTGTGTGTGTGTGTGTGTGTGTGTGTGTGTGTGTGTGTGTGTGTGTGTGTGTGCGCGTGTGCGTGCGGAGCTTCAGGCCACTCAAAATGTATTAGTTTCTTTGAGGTGTGAAGCAAACATGTCTGACATCTCTAATGAAGTGAGTGAATGATTATCTAGTTTGTCTAATAAGTTTATATCTGAAGTACAGTATCATGATAAATGATGTACAGTATCATAATAAGGATGTACAGTATCATAATGAAGTACAGTATCATAATAAATGATCTACATTATCAAAATAAATGATGTGCAGTATTATAATATTTGTTGTACAGTATCATGATAAAGTACAGTATCATAATAAATGATGTACAGTGTCATAATTAATAATGTACAGTGTTATAACAAATGATGTACAGTTTCATGACAAAATATGTACATTATCAAAATAAATGAGGTACAGTATTATAATAATTGTTGTACGGTATTATAATAAAGTACAGTATAATAGTAAATGATGTACTGTATCATAATGAATAATGCACAGTGTTATAATAAATGATGTACAGTCTCATGATAAAATATGTACAGTATCATAATAAATAATGTACAGTATTGTAATAAATTATGTACACTAACATAATGATATACAGTATCATAATAAATTATATACAGTATCACAATAAACAATGTGCGGTATCATAAAAACAATATACAGTATTGTAATAAATTATGTACAATATCATAATAGTGATGTACAGTAACATAATAAATAGTGTACAGTATCATAAAGATACACAGTATCATGATAAATCATGTACAGTATCATGATACATAATGTACAGTGTCATTATAACTGATGTACAATATCACAATAAATGATGTACAGTATCATGAATAATGTACAGTGTGATTAATGAATAATATGATAATGTATGGTATCATAATAAATGATGTACAGTATTATAATAAATGATGTAGAGTATATTAAATAATGTACAGTGCCATAATTAAGGGTGTACAGTATTGTAATAAATAATCTACAGTATCATAATGAATTATGTACAGTATTATACTAAATGTTGTACAGTATTGTAATAAATTATGTACAGTATCATAATAAATGTTGTACAGTTTCACATTAAAGGATGTACGGTATCATAATAAACAATGCACATTATTATAATAAATGATCTGCATTATCATAGTAAATGATGTATAGTATCACAGTTAATGATGTACAGTATCATGATAAATGTTGTAAAGTATTATAATAAATAATGTACAGTACCATGATAGCTGTTGTAGAGTATTATAATAAATAATGTATGGTATAATATAAACGAGTTACAGTTGTATAATAAATATTGTACAGTATCATAATAAACAATGTAAAGTAACATATTAAATTATGTACAGTGGTATAATAAATAATGTACAGTATCATAATACATGTACAGTTGCATAATAAATGATGTATTGTATCATAATAATGTACAATATCATAATAAATGTACAGTTGCATAATAAATTATGTATTGTATCATAATAATGTACAATATCATAATAAATGCTGTACAGTATTATATTAAATAATGTACAGTATAATGATGAATGTTGTACAGCATCATAATAATGTACGGTATCATGTAAACAATGTACAGTATCATACTAAACGGTGTCGAGTATCATAATAAATGATGTACAGTATTATAAAAAAGATGTCATGTATCATAATAATGATGTACAGTGTCATAATAAATGATGTACAGTATCATAATATAGATGTACAGTATCATATTAAATGATGGACAGTATCATAATTATGATGTACAGTGTTATAATAAATGATGTACAGTATTTACATGTGTACTGCCATTAGTGAGGCAACAATATTGCGTGTGGAAACTTTGATTATGAACAGATCATGTTCGTCTACAACATTTATGCACTTTATATCATAACTAATATGTAAAATGTGTTTTCACTTTTTGTGTGATATCATAGTTTCTGTGCCATTTACTGTAAATATGTGTGTGTGTGCGCCCGTGTGTGTGTGTGCCTGTTTGTGTGTGTGTGTGTGTGTGTGTGTGTGTGTGTGTGTGTGTGTGTGTGTGTGTGTGTGTGCGCTCCACCTCCTCAGTGTGTGTCCAGCTGATCACTTCTGTGTCCTCCTGCCAGCTTATGTCTCTTTATCTCCCAGGGTTTTAGTCTTCCACCCTGCTGTGGGACGCATTCCCATGATGGGGGATATCATACACACACACACACCCGTACAAATTCAAGGGTAAAAGAGACATGGCGGGTGGTGCTTTTGTTACTGTATTTTATTATGTCCATCTTATGTCTTAATGTTTAATATTTACTTGCACATATTTAACTGATGTAAACATGTGGTTGTCTTCATCCTATATTGATATCAAATACTGTTTTGATATCAGCTTGCATGTCAAATGCGTGATATCATGTGCGATACAAACAGTCCTGCAGCGTGTTTACTTGTGCATGTTATCGTGTGCGATACAAGCAGTCCTGCAGCGTGTTTACTTATGTGTGATATCATGTGCGATACAAGCAATCCTACAGTGTTTACTTGGTTGTGATATCATATGTGATACGAGCAGTTCTGCAGAGTGTTTACTTGTGTGAAATGTCATCTGCAATACAAGTAATCATGCAGAGTGATTTTTTTGTGTGTGATATCATGTGCGATACAAGCAGTCTTGCAGAGTGTTTACTTGTGTGTGATATCATGTGCGATACAAACAGTCCCGCAGAGTGATTACTTGTGTGTGATATCATGTGTGATACAACCAGTCCTGCAGAGTGTTTACTTGTGTGTGATATCATGTGTGATACAAGCAGTCCTGCAGAGTGTTTACTTGTGTGTGATATCTTGTGCGATACAAGCAGTCCTGCAGCTAGACATACATATTAATCATTGAACAATAAAAGGTGACATTTGTCAATACAAACAAGTATCTAAAATTATAGTTGCATATTACTAACACATACAAAGTCTCCAAGGCAGAAGCGAATGAGAAATTATCCAGGAACAAATGTGTCCGCATCATACAACTTACTGCATCATGAGCTTCATTAAAATGACTTACACTTAAAAAGTCAGAATCTTAGTATTTTATATTGTGGAAGAACTCATCAGTGACATCCAAATCATCCTTTAATGACCTTTGTTTGTCCTCTGGTGATGAAATGTTGGGACTAATCCCCTCCTCACGTCTCATTGTGTCCTGGTGATTCAGAGAGCCAAGATCGGGCCGAGCAAGAACACTGAAGGGAAATCGGCCAACGCGGCTCGCTTCGACTCCAACGGTAACCAAGACCGCATGAAACTGTCCGACTTCAACTTCCTGATGGTGCTGGGGAAAGGCAGCTTTGGGAAGGTCAGCTTCTTTTATACTTGTGTGTATTCAGAGCCATACTCTATAGTGAAGTTATTATCATAAACAGTATATCCGATTTAACACATCAAAATTCTTCCAAACTTTGCAAGTAAATAGATATGATCACAATAGTATCAATCCCACGAAGATTCCCGAGCCATTTTGAGAGCTAATGAGGAAGCCAGTCAGGTGATCCGTGACGTAGAGGAGACGACACCGATCCCTTCCCCATCAACAACAATGCTCATCAAGCAGACTTTGTGAGAGCCAACAACGATTATTTTGGGAACAATTGCGATCCATAACCTTGTATTTTTGAGCCCGAACACATAGAGGATGACAATAATTTTTCGAAGCTGAGTGCTAAACGGATGTCGTTTTTTTGTGACACTATAGCATTGGCAGCATTGCTGGGTGCTATATACACAAACTAGCCACCACTTACTGTAATATTTCCACTCTTGCTGGGATGTCGACTGACGGGACGCTCACGTAATTCCGTTTAGATGAAGATTCAATCAAAATCCTCACGGTGTTCAAAAAAGTTCCTGCATGAAGCGTCTTTTGGTGTCTCTTTCGCCACCTCCGGGGATGTCAAAGTGGACCAGACTGTCGGTCCATGGCCACATTTGTCTACTAGCAGGTGAGAGATGCATTAATTATAATCTAGTTTGAGACCTAGCAGAAGCAACCGCTATCGCATAGTGTGCTATCAATGAACCACTAAAATAGTCCGTCTGCGTTAGCGCTTGTAATAACTAGGGGTGTAACGGCTACGTGTATTTGTATTGAACCATTTCGGTACGAGGGTTTCGGTCCGGTTCAAAGGTGTATCGAACGAATTTGTAAGCTAATGTCTTAACAAGCTGTTCTTCTTTCTGCCTCTGTCTCAGCACCCAGCATTGTCCCGCCCACACAACCATCTGATTGGTTACATACAAAGCCAATCAGCAGTGCGTCTTCTGAACACATGTTGTCAATGCTTCAGCGTCGAACAGATACTTAGCAGCGGACATCGTACTCTCCCCAAATTATAAAAAACACTTCCCAGTCACAACTACTAGTAGCATCACTATGAGCCCGTTGACCTTCTAGAAACTTAAACTGCAGCTCAGCTTGCTCGGAGTTCTGGCTTGAGGTGAAGGCTGATTAGCTTTAGCGTAACATTAGCTCATTTTGCTGTGTGTGTGTGTGTGTGTGCGTGTGTTAGGGGCAGCAAAGCCCTGTCTGTCTGTTATTTCACATGAACTAACATGAACTCCATGGTGTTCAGGGATGAAAAGTCTCTCCTATTTTTTCAGCTATAGTTATATTAATCATTAGTAATGTAGCAGCCTAGTTTTGAATGGCAGGGTCCCTGCTATCACACCTTGATAAAAATATAACATTTACATAATAAAAATCAACTACAGGCTCCCCAAATGCTGTAATAAATCAAGCATGATGAGTTGACTTGAAATTGTTTAATGTTGCACTTTTTATATGTAGAAGAAATGTTTTGTCATTTTATTTCATCAAAGCAACAACTTGAGGCAGTTTAATGTGGATTAATGTGAGCAGAATTATTATAGTGTTCCCAATGTTAAAAGGATAAAGCCATTGTTTACAAATTTGGTAAATAAATAACCAAAAATGTATATCTTGTTGTTTTCTTACTGTACCGAAAATGAACCGAACCGTGACCTCTAAACCGAGGTACGTACCGAACCGAAATGTTTGTGTACCGTTACACCCATAGTAATAACAGATTCACTCATATTTGGTTCATTTTCAGGTCACGACATGTAAACGGAGTATTGTTGGCAGTTTTTGGATGTTTTTAGCGAGTATAATGAGAGGACCCTCCATCTGTTGACTCAATTGTTAGATATTTATTTACCATTTACACTGCATATCAAAATAAAAGCATATGTGTTCTTGTCTTACATAAAGAATGTGAATGATGAACACCACATCTCTCTACAATGTTTGTGTATTCCCAGTATGAGGGATCTAATAATATGGCCTAGAGTGCTGTAATGTTACTTAAGTGACGTGACTCTCAGAAAATAGGAATGTTCAAAATGGCCGACTGAATTTGTGACATTTTAGACGGTATTCTCACATACTTTGCGTATTGTAAATACAATAATAAGTTTTAATGGATACAATAATACACAAATAAACATATGAAGTCAACTTGTTATTCTTTCCACTTGACTAAAACTTTAAAGTAGCAATATTTGACTTGGGTGTTCTATATTTGCAGCTGATCAAATTGAGTTTTTCATGACATACAAAACCCAAAAGCAGTTAAGTCGTCACGCTGTGTTAATGGTAAATAAAAAGAGAATACAATGATTTGCAAATCCTTTTCAACTTATATTCATTTGAATAGACTGCAAAGACAAGATATTTAATGTTGGAACTGAGAAACTGTATTTGTGTTAGCAAATAATCATTAACTTAAGAATTTATGGCAGCAACACATTGCAAAAAAGTTGTCACAGTGGCATTTTTACCACTGTGTTACATGGCCTTTCCTTTTAACAACACTTTTCAGGTGGAATTATTTCCCATTCTTGCTTGATTTACAGCTTAAGTTGTTCAACAGTCCGGGGTCTCCGTTGTGGTATTTTACACTTTATAATGCACCACACATTTTCAGTGGGAGACTAAAGGCAGGTCAGTCTAGTACCCGCACTCTTTTAGTATGAAATCACGCTGTTGTAACGCTGTTGTAACGCGTGGCTTGGCATAAGGAGGGGCGTCTATGATAACATTGCTTCAATGGCAACATATGTTGCTCTAAAACCTGTATGTACCTTTCAGCATTAATGGTGCCTTCACAGATGTGTCAGTTATCCATGCCTTGGGCATTAATACACCCCCATACCATCACAGATGCTGGCTTTTCAACTTTGCGCCTAGGACAATCCGGATGGTTCTTTTCCTCTTTGTTCTGGAGGACACGACGTTCACAGTTTCCAAAAACTATTTGAAACACTTTTCCACTTTTCTTCAGTCCATCTTAGATGAGCTCAGGCCCAGCGAAGCCGGTGGCATTTATGGGTGTTGTTGATAAATGGCTTTGGCTTTGCACAGTAGAGTTTTGAGTTGCACTTACAGATGTATCGACAAACTGAAGTTACTGACAGTGGTTTTCTGAAGTGAGCCCATGTGGTGATATCCTTTACACACTGATGTCAGTTTTTGATGCAGTACCGCCTGAGGGATCGAAGGTCACAGGCATTCAATGGTCGTTTTCTGCCTTGCTGCTTACATGCAGTGATTTCTCTGAACCTTTCAATGATATTACGAACCGTAGATGGTGAAATCCCTATATTCCTCGCAATAGCTGGTTGAGAAATGTTGTTCCTAAATAATTGCCTCACCAATTTGTTGACAAAGTGGTGACCCTCGTGGTGAAGTGAAGGGAAGCGAATTATATTTATATAGCGCTTTTCTCTAGTGACTCAAAGCGCTTTACATAGTGAAACCCAATATCTAAGTTACATTTAAACCAGTGTGGGTGGCACTGGGAGCAGGTGGGTAAAGTGTCTCTCCCAAGGACACAACGGGAGTGACTAGGATGGCGGAAGTGGGAATCGAACCTGCAACCCCCAAGTTGCTGGCACGGCTTCTCTACCAACCGAGCTATACCGCCCCGTTTGTGAATGACTGAGCATTTCATGGAAGCTGCTTGTATACCTAATCATGGCACCCACCTTTTCCCAATTAGCCTGTTCACCTGTGGGGTGTTCCGAATAAGTGTTTGATGAGCATTCCTCAACTATCTCGGTCTTTTTCGCCACTTGTGCCAGCTTTTTTGAAACATGTTGCAGGCATCAAATTCCAAATGAGCTAATATTTGCAAAAAACTACGTCTTCCAGTTCAAACATTAAATATCTTGTCTTTGTTTTAATTTACCTTTTACACAACGTGCCAAATTCACTGGCTTTGAGGTTTGTATTTCATTTTGAAAATATTATCAATGGCACCTCGTAGTTTACATTCTTCATCACGTTCTCGTTGATGTCATCTCATTAACGAGTCATTTTTGGCCAAGTAACTATAATTATTCCTATTGTTGGTAGTAAATAGGTTAGTGTTTACACTCAAGTGTGTAAGTGGAATAGTTGAATATGTGGAGCATCACGGCTTGAGAAGAGAAGGGGGGAGATAAAGATGAAAGTGGAAAGAGATGGCGTGCAGGTAGACAAAGACAGATGGAGACAAAGAAAGATGTGACAAAGCGTGATGAAAGAGCAGAGACCAACGTTGACGTGAATGAATTTAAAAGACGGGGCTGAATGAAGTGAGATGAATGAGAAGCAGAGACACGCCTTGGAAGATGTCAGAATGGAAGCGGAATGGAGGACGGCAGCGAGGGGACAAAGTGACAGACTGCGCTTTAAATGCCTGTTTCCATGGCAACAAGCAGCTGCTGTGGTGCATCAAAAGTCCAGCATCCCCGGAATGCATGGAAAACACACTCGGGACACTTCCTTAGGCACTCCATGTCCAAAAATAACAATGTTATGTTCATTATTGTGTGTGTGTTATCATTAGCCTACCTTAGCAATCGACCAATGCGTTTTTTTATTTGTAGCCAAGTAGCATTACAAGCGATTTTTGATTTCATCAGCAGTAAAAGTCGTTTGAACATGAAAATTGTACGTCGGTAAACAGAGTGAGTGGAGCCGAAAAAGAGGATATGTACTCGACTGCAAGGGCGAAGCATGGGGAAATCTACCGGCGCCGCGTGAAGGAACTGGAGACCTTTGGCGGTCGGTGTGTGTGTGGGGGGTGGGGGGGGGGGGGGGGGGGTAGGGGGGTAGGGGGGATGAGTATCTGCTGTGCACTCAGGTGGCCACACCCACAAAAACAAGATAAGTAGATAAAGACGCGGACTAGGCTTTACGTCATTTTTTGTTTTTGTTTTTTGCATAATTTTTTAAAGAAACGTAGCGACGTCGTGTTTTTATGTGACGCTAATGCAGTAACACAAACAACCTTTGTCACGTGTGTCTGCGAGGAGCATCAACATTTACATAAAACAACTTAAAAAGTGGTCCAAATTTGGCATCGAAAAATGTGATTTATGTCAGTTTGTGGGTTTAATACAAACCCCGTTTCCATATGAGTTGGGAAATTGTGTTAGATGTAAATATAAACGGAATACAATGATTTGCAAATCCTTTTCAACCCATATTCAATTGACTATGCTACAAAGACAACATTTTTGATGTTCAAACTAAAAACATTTTTTTTGTGTGCAAATAATCATGAACTTTAGAATTCGATGCCAGCAACATGTGATAAAGAAGTTAGGAAAGGTGGCAATAAATACTGATAAAGTTGAGGAATGCTCATCAAACACTTATTTGGAACATCCCACCGGTGTGCAGGCTAATTGGGAACAGGTGGGTGCCATGATTGGGTATAAAAGCAGCTTCCATGAAATGCTAAGTAATTCACAAACAAGGATGGCACAAAATACACCCCTTTGTCCAAAGCTGCGTGAGCAAATAAACAGTTTAAGAACAACGTTTCTCAAAGTGCAATTGCAAGAAATTTAGGGATTTCAACATCCACGATCCATAATATCATCAAAAGGTTCAGAAAATCTGGAGAAATCACTCCACGTAAGCGGCATGGCCGGAAACCAACATTGAATTACCGTGACCTTCGATCCCTCAGACGGCACTGTATAAAAATTTCTAAAGGATATCACCACATGGGCTCAGGAACACTTCAGAAAACCACTGTCACTACATCTGTAAGTGCAAATTAAAGCTCTACTATGCAAAGCGAAAGCCATTTATCAACAACATCCAGAAACACTGCCGGCTTCTCTGGGCCCGAGATCATCTAAGATGGACTGATGCAAAGTGGTTAAGTGTTTTGTGGTCTGACGAGTCCACATTTCAAATTGTTTTTGGAAATATTCGACATTGTGTCATCCGGACGAAAGGGGAAGCGAACCATCCAGATTGTTATCAACGCAAAGTTCAAAAGTCAGCGTCTGTGATGGTATGGGGGTGCATTAGTGCTCAAGGCATGGGTAATTTACACATCTGTGAAGGCACCATTAATGCTGAAAGGTACATACAGGTTTTGGAACAAAATATGCTGCCATCCAAGCGCCGTCTTTTTCATGGACGCCCCTGCTTATTTCAGCAAGACAATGCCAAGCCACATTTAGCTTGTGTTACAACAGCGTGGCTTCGTTAAAAAAAAGAGTGCGGGTACTTTCCTGGCCTGCTTGCAGTCCAGACCTGTCTCCCATCGAAAATGTGTGGCGCATTATGAAGTGTAAAATACGACAGCGGAGAACCCGGACTGTTGATCAACTTAAGCTCTGCATAAAACAAGAATGGGAAAGAATTCCACTTTCAAAGCTTCAACAATTAGTTTCCTCAGTTCCCAAACGTTTATTGAGTGTTGTTAAAAGAAAAGGTGATGTAACACAGTAGTGAACATGCCCTTTTCCAACTACTTTGGCATGTGTTGCAGCCATGAAATTCTAAGTTAATTATTTGCACAACAAAAAAAAAAATGTGTTTATGAGTTCGAACATCAAATATGTTGTCTTTGTAGTGCATTCAACTGAATATGGGTTGAAAAGGATTTGCGAATCATTGTATTCCGTTTATATTTACATCTAACACAATATCCCAACTCATATGGAAACAGGGTTTGTACATTGAAAGGTTTGAACCCTGAAATATTGCAACATTTGAATAAAAAATTGGCATAAAATTTAACTGAAATATTGCGAACATTTGAATGAAAAATCGTCATGAAATAAAAATGTTAAATTTAGCAAATATTTGAATAAAAATTGACCGCCAAAATATGTCATTTATTTCAGATTGTGGGTTTAATACATTATAAGGTTTGAACCCTGAAATATTGCAAACTTTTGAATAAAAAGTATTTTTCACGTAAGTTATAGTTGGGGCTTTTTTCACGATGGCCGACATAATTTCTTCCTGGATGTTACAGAAAGTATGAGAATGTGTGAGCTGCTGCCTGCTCTGCTTTGCCTACATATTATACAAACCCCAAAAGCAGTAAAAATGGCAAATTTTGTAAATGGTAAATAAAAACAGAATGCAATGATCTGTAAGTCGTTTGTTTACCTATATTCAATTGAATAGACTTCAAAGACAAGATACTTAATGTTTGAACTGGTAAACTTTTTTTTTTTTTTTTTTCAAATATTAGCTCATTTGGAATTTGATGCCTGCAACATGTTTCAAAAAAGCTGGCATGTGGCAAAAAAGACTGAAAAGGTTGAAGAATGCTCATCAAACACTTATTTGGAACACCCCACAAGTGAACAGGCTATTTGGTAACAGGTGGGTGCCATGATTGGGTATAAAAGCAGCTTCCATGAAATGCTCACTCATTCACAAACAAGGATAGGGTGAGGGTCACCACTATGTCATCAAATGCCTGAGCAAATTGGCCAAAAGTTAAAGAACAACATTTCTCAACCACCTATTGCAAGGAATTTAGGGATTTCACCATTTACGGTCCGTAATATATTCAAAAGGTTCAGATAATCTGAAGAAATCACTGCACGTAAGCCATGATATTACATACCTTCGATCCCTCAGGCGGTACTGCATCAAATAGCGACATCAGTGTATAAAAGAATATCACCACATGGGTTTAGGAACACTTCAGAAAACCACTGTCAGTAACTGCAGTTTGTCGCTACATCTGTAAGTGCAAGTTAAAACTCTACTATCCAAAGCCTAAGCCATTTATCAACAACACCCAGAAACGCTTCGCTGAGCCCGAGCTCATCTAAGATGGACTGAAGCAAAGTGGAAAGTGTTCTGTGGTCTGATGAGTCCACATTTCAAATTGTTATTGGAAACTGTGGACGTCGTGTCCTCCGGACCAAAGAGGAAAAAACCTATCCGGACTGTTATAGGCACAAAGTTGAAAAGCCAGCATCTGTGATGGTATGGGGGTGTATTAGTGCCCAAGGCATGGGTAACTTACACATCTGTGAAGGCACCATTAATACTGTAATGTACATACAGGTTTTATAGCAACATATGTTACCATCCAAGCAAGGTCGTTTTCATGGACGCCCCTGCTTATTTTAGCAAGACAATGCCAAGCCACGTGTTACAACAGTGGGGCTTCATAGTAAAAGAGTGCAGGTACTAGACTGGCCTGCCTGTAGTCCAGACCTGTCTCCCAATGCAAATGTGTGGCGCATTAAGAAGCGTAAAACACGACAACGGAGACCCCGGACTGTTGAACAACTTAAGCTGTACATCAAGCAAGAATGGGAAATAATTCCACCTGAAAAGCTTCAAAAATTGGTCTCCTCAGTTCCCAAACGTTTACTGAGTGTTGTTAAAAGGAAAGGCCACATAACACAGTGGTAAAAATTATCCTGTGCCAACTTTTTTGCATTGTGTTGCTGCCATTAAATTCTAACTTAATGATTATATGCAAAAAATAACAAAGTTTCTCATTGTGAACATTAAGTATCTTGTCTTTGCAGTCTATTCAATTGAATATAAGTTGAAAAGAATTTGCAAATCATTGCATTCTGTTTTTATTTACCATTTACACGACGTGCTAACTTCACTGGTTTCGGGGTTAGTATATTTTCTGGACTACAGACTGTATAAAACACATATATGGTCGTGCAGACCTAACTAAACTTTGTTTTGTCGTCTTCTTGGGAATCTCTCTCAGGCCAGATGGAGTTAGTTAGAAGACACTTTGGTCCCTGCACATCTTCCCACTTAACTCTGAAGATCAGATGCTCTCCAACTGTGGCTGACCTTAACTTACACACACACACACACACACGCACACACACACACACACACACTGCAGGTGTGTCCATCTGTGCAGCAATACTCCCCGTAGGAACCAAAATTAAATAAGTATTATCATAGCTGAATATTCATAAGGCATAAACAGCACATTTTCTCATGTCCTCTGCATCATGACGTTTGCAATGGGCGTGACCTCACTAAGTCAGTGAAGAAAGTGTCTGCTTTATTTGACCTTTTTTTCCCCACAGATCTTTTCTTTCAATGGAAACATATTTAAAGGTTTTATCATTTAGAAAAATAAGCGATTAAATATCCTTTACCAAGGTCCATCCATCCATTTTCTACCGCTTATTCCCTTTTGGGGTCGCGGGGGGCGCTGGCGCCTATCTCAGCTACAATCGGGCGGAAGGCGGGGTACACCCTGGACAAGTCGCCACCTCGTCGCAGGGCCAACACAGATAGACAGACAACTTTCACACTCACATTCACACACTAGGGCCAATTTTAGTGTTGCCAATCAACCTATCCCCAGGTGCATGTCTTTGGAAGTGGGAGGAAGCCGGAGTACCCGGAGGTCCTCAAACTCAATTAGCCTTCTCAGGAACACACCATGTCTTTCATATTCTTGCTTTCTTTCATAATAAAACATATGTATACCTATTTTCTTTCATAAAAGTGTAAAAAATAAGTCATACATTTTTCCTCTTCTTTCCAGCACTAAAATCTCCAGTCCAATTTCAGATCTAAATGTTCATTATAAGTTTTTATTAAAAAAAATATATAATTTTTAAAAATAAAACTTTGCTTTTTAATGGAAAACACTCAATATTTTTCCCTGTGGAATATTTCATGTAAGTAATTGTTGCCTTGAATACATCAATAATTCATAACCACATTGACTTTGAGTCATCATTATTTTGGAACAATGACGGTTTAAAAACAAAATCCCACTAAAATTGTAGGGGATCCAAAAGGGTCAACAATGAGTTATATACATGTTTAAGTCTATCAAATTCAGATCTATTTGTTTATTTTAAGTTGGGGTTTTTTCCGTTGTCGTTGTGGCTTGAGCCTTTGAGACACTTGTGATTAAGGGCTATGTAAATAAACTTCGATTGATTTATTGATTGATTGATTGATTTTTTCATGCCCATTTTGTGAAACAAAATGTTTTTATATGGCAAACACACAAAATATGCAATATTTTCCCCGTAAATATTTCAAATTGGATTACTAAATGTATTTGGAGCCTTGAATAGATCAATAATTCATAACAAAAATGATTTTGATTCATTATTATTTTTGGAGCAACGACAGTTTGAAAAAAAAACTATTGGAGACAACATTGCAGCCTTTTCTCGTTACATTTCTCCTGTTTGCTCTTTTATTCCAATTTTTTTTTTGTTTATTTTTTAAATAGTGTTTTTAATATGTGTCCTTGCAATATAATATTGACATAATAATATATAATCCCTTACTAATATGTGTCCTTGAAGTATAATATATGACATAATAGTACATAATCTCTTACTAATATGTGTCCTTGCAATATAATATATGATATAATAATGCATCATCTCTTACTAATGTGTCCTTAAAATATAATATATGACATAATAATGCATCATCTCTTCCTATAATGTGTCCTTGAAATATAATATATGACATAATAATGCATCATCTCTTCCTATAATGTGTCCTTGAAATATAATATATGACATAATAATGCATCATCTCTTCCTAATATGTGTCCTTGCAATATATTATGCGATATAATAATGCATCTTCTCTTACTAATATGTGTCCTTGAAATATAATATATGACATAATAATGCATCATCTCTTCCTAATATGTGTCCTTGCAATATAATAAGTGACATAATAATACATAATCTCTTACTAATATGTGTCCTTGCAGTATAATATGTGACATAATAGCACATAATCTCTTACTAATATGTGTCCTTGCAATATAATATATGATATAATAATGCATCATCTCTTACTAATGTTTCCTTGAAATATAATATATGACATAATAATGCATCATCTCTTCCTATAATGTGTCCTTGAAATATAATATATGACATAATAATGCATCATCTCTTCCTATAATGTGTCCTTGAAATATAATATATGACAATAATGCATCATCTCTTCCTAATATGTGTCCTTGCAATATAATATATGATATAATAATGCATCATCTCTTACTAATATGTGTCCTTGAAATATAATATATGACATAATAATCCTCTCTGAGCTGCAACCTTATCGTGGTAGAGGAGTTTGCGTGTCCCAATGATCCTAGGAGCTATGTTGTCCGGGGGGCATAAAGCCCCCTGGTAGGGTCTCCCAAGGCAAACAGGTTCTAGGTGAGGGATCAGACAAAGAGCAGCTCGAAGACCTTTATGAAGATGAAAAACCATGGACCCAGATTTCCCTCGCCCGGACGCGGGTCACCGGGGCCCTCCTCTGGAGCCAGGCCCGGAGGTGGGGCACGATGGCGAGCGCCTGGTGGCCGGGCCTGTTCCCATGGGGCCCGGCCGGGCACAGCCCGAAGAGGCAACGTGGGTCACCCCTCCAATGGGCTCACCACCCATAGCAGGGGCCATAGAGGTCGGGTGCAATGTGAGCTGGGCGACAGCCGAAAGCAGGGCACTTGGCGGTCCGATCCTCGGCTACAGAAGTTGGCTCTTGGGACGTGGAACGTCACCTCACTGGGGGGGAAAGAGCCTGGGCTAGTGCGCGAGGTCGAGAAATTCCGGCTGGATATAGTCGGACTCACTTCGACGCACAGCAAGGGCTCTGGAACCACTTCTCTCGAGAGGGATTGGACCCTCTTCCACTCTGGCGTTGCCGGCAGTGAGAGGCGACGGGCTGGGGTGGCAATTCTTGTTTCCCCCCGGCTCAAAGCCTGTACGTTGGAGTTCAACCCAGTGGACGAAAGGGTAGCCTCCCTCCGCCTTCGGGTGGGGGGACGGGTCCTGACTGTTGTTTGTGCTTATGCACCAAACAGCAGTTCAGAGTACCCACCCTTTTTGGGTACACTCGAGGGAGTACTGGAAAGTGCTCCCCCGGGTGATTCCCTTGTCCTACTGGGAGACTTCAACGCTCACGTTGGCAACGACAGTGAAACCTGGAGAGGCGTGATAGGGAAGAATGGCCGCCCGGATCTGAACCCAAGTGGTGTTTTGTTATTGGACTTTTGTGCTCGTCACAGTTTGTCGATAACCAACACCATGTTCAAACATAAGGGTGTCCATATGTGCACTTGGCACCAGGACACCCTAGGCCGCAGTTCCATGATCGACTTTGTAGTTGTGTCATCGGATTTGCGGCCTCATGTTTTGGACACTCGGGTGAAGAGAGGGGCGGAGCTTTCTACCGATCACCACCTGGTGGTGAGTTGGCTGCGATGGTGGGGGAGGATGCCGGACAGACCTGGGAGGCCCAAACGCATTGTGAGGGTCTGCTGGGAACGTCTGGCAGAGTCTCCTGTCAGACAAAGTTTCAATTCCCACCTCCGGAAGAACTTTGAACATGTCACGAGGGAGGTGCTGGACATTGAGTCCGAGTGGACCATGTTCCGCACCTCTATTGTCGAGGCGGCAGATCGGAGCTGTGGCCGCAAGGTAGTTGGTGCCTGTCGGGGCGGAAATCCTAAAACCCCTTGGTGGACACCAGCGGTGAGGGATGCCGTCAAGCTGAAGAAGGAGTCCTATCGGGTCCTTTTGGCTCATAGGACTCCGGAGGCAGTGGACAGGTACCGACAGGCCAAGCGGTGTGCAGCTTCAGCGGTCGCGGAGGCAAAAACTCGGACATGGGAAGAGTTCGGGGAAGCCATGGAAAACGACTTCCGGACGGCTTCGAAGCGATTCTGGACCACCGTCCGCCGCCTCAGGAAGGGGAAGCAGTGCACTATCAACACCGTGTATGGTGCGGATGGTGTTCTGCTGACCTCGACTGCGGATGTTGTGGATAGGTGGAAGGAATACTTCGAAGACCTCCTCAATCCCACCAACACGTCTTCCCTGGGGAATCTGTGGTGGACTCTCCTATTTCTGGGGCTGAGGTCGCTGAGGTAGTTAAAAAGCTCCTCGGTGGCAAGGACCCAGGGGTGGACGAGATCCGCCCGGAGTTCCTTAAGGCTCTGGATGCTGTGGGGCTGTCTTGGTTGACAAGACTTTGCAGCATCGCGTGGACATCGGGGGCGGTACCTCTGGATTGGCAGACCGGGGTGGTGGATCCTCTCTTTAAGAAGGGGGACCGGAGGGTGTGTTCCAACTATCGTGGGATCACACTCCTCAGCCTTCCCGGTAAGGTTTATTCAGGTGTACTGGAGAGGAGGCTACGTCGGATAGTCGAACCTCGGATTCAGGAGGAACAGTGTGGTTTTCGTCCTGGTCGTGAAACTGTGGACCAGCTCTATACTCTCGGCAGGGTTCTTGAGGGTGCATGGGAGTTTGCCCAACCAGTCTACATGTGCTTTGTGGACTTGGAGAAGGCATTCGACCGTGTCCCTCGGGAAGTCCTGTGGGGAGTGCTCAAAGAGTATGGGGTATCGGACTGTCTTATTGTGGCGGTCCGTTCCCTGTACGATCAATGCCAGAGCTTGGTTCGCATTGCCGGCAGTAAGTCGAACACATTTCCAGTGAGGGTTGGACTTTGTCACCGATTCTGTTCATAACTTTTATGGACAGAATTTCTAGGCGCAGTCAAGGCGTTGAGGGGTTCCGGTTTGGTAACCGCAGGATTAGGTCTCTGCTTTTTGCAGATGATGTGGTCCTGATGGCTTCATCCGACCGGGATCTTCAGCTCTCGCTGGATCGGTTCGCAGCCGAGTGTGAAGCGACCGGAATGAGAATCAGCACCTCCAAGTCCGAGTCCATGGTTCTCGCCCGGAAAAGGGTGGAGTGCCATCTCCGGGTTGGGAGGAGACCCTGCCCCAAGTGGAGGAGTTCAAGTACCTAGGAGTCTTGTTCACGAGTGAGGGAAGAGTGGATCGTGAGATCGACAGGCGGATCGGTGCGGCGTCTTCAGTAATGCGGACGTTGTACCGATCCGTTGTGGTGAAGAAGGAGCTGAGCCGGAAGGCAAAGCTCTCAATTTACCGGTCGATCTACGTCCCCATCCTCACCTATGGTCATGAGCTTTGGGTCATGACCGAAAGGATAAGATCACGGGTACAAGTGGCCGAAATGAGTTTCCTCCGCCGTGTGGCGGGGCTCTCCCTTAGAGATAGGGTGAGAAGCTCTGCCATCTGGGAGGGACTCAAAGTAAAGCCGCTGCTCCTCCACATCGAGAGGAGCCAGATGAGGTGGTTCGGGCATCTGGTCAGGATGCCACCCAAACGCCTCCCTAGGGAGGTGTTTAGGGCACGTCCAACCGGTAGGAGGCCACGGGGAAGACCCAGGACACGTTGGGAAGACTATGTCTCCCGGCTGGCCTGGGAACGCCTCGGGATCCCCCGGGAAGAGCTAGACGAAGTGGCTGGGGAGAGGGAAGTCTGGGTTTCCCTGCTTAGGCTGTTGCCCCCGCGATTCGACCTCGGATAAGCGGAAGATGATGGATGGATGGACATAATAATGCATAATCTCTTCCTATAATGTGTCCTTTAAATATAATATATGACATTATAATGCATCATCTCTTCCTAATATGTGTCCTTGCAATATAATATGTGACATAATAATGCATCATCTCTTACTAATATGTGCCCTTGCAATATAATGTATGACATAATAATGCATCATCTCTTACTAATATTTGCCCTTGCAATATAATATATCACATAATAATGCATCATCTTTTACTATGAGTCCTTGCAATATAATATATGACATAATAATACATCATCTCTTACGAATATGTCCTTGCAATATAATATGTGACATTCTAATGCATCAACTCTTACTAATACGTGTCCTTTTAATATAATATATGATATAATAATGCATCATCTCTTCCCAATATGCGTCCTTGCAATATAATATATGATATAATAATGCATCATCTCTTCCCAATATGCGTCCTTGCAATATAATATATGACATAATAATGCATCATCTCTTCCAGGTGATGCTGGCAGAGCGTAAAGGAACGGAGGATTTGTACGCCGTGAAGATCCTGAAGAAGGATGTGGTGATCCAGGACGACGATGTGGAATGTACCATGGTGGAGAAGAGGGTCTTGGCGCTCTCCGGGAAACCTCCCTTCCTGACTCAGCTGCACTCCACCTTCCAGACCATGGTCAGTACCAGATATATATTCCATCTAGACCAAGGGTCTCAAATTTAATTTACCTGGGGGCCACTGGATGCAGAAACTGGGTGAGGCTGAGCCGCAAGAAAAGATTTCATAAAAAAATCTAACATGCACTTTTTATTGAATTCATTTTCTTTGGATGGCTTTCCCGCTCTAGCAACATACTTGCCAACCCTCTCAATTTTTCCGGGAGCCCCCGAATTTCAGTCACCTCCCGACAATCTCCCGGGGCAACCATTCTCCTGAATCCGTCTTGATTTTCACCCGGCCATCAACATTAAGAGCGTGCCATGATGGCAATGCCTTTAACGTTCTCTACAACACGTCATCGCGTCGGTCTCTTCATTATGCAAACAGCATGCCGGTCCTGCCACATGCTGCACGAGGCTTTGCCAGATGCATGTAAGTGACTGCAAGACATATTTGATCAACAGCCATACAGATCACACTGAGGGTGGCCATATAAAAAACTTAAACACTGTTACAAATACAAACCCAGTTTCCATATGAGTTGGGAAATTGTGTTAGATGTAAATATAAACGGAATACAATGATTTGCAAATAATTTTCTACCCATATTCAGTTGAATACACTACAAAGACAAGATATTTGATGTTCAAACTCATAAACTTTATTTTTTTTTTTCAAATAATAATGAACTTAGAATTTCATGGCTGCAACACGTGCCAAAGTAGTTGGGAAAGGGCATGTTCACCACTGTGTTACATCACCTTTTCTTTGAACAACACTCAATAAACGTTTGGGAACTGAGGAAACTAATTGTTGAAGCTTTGAAAGTGGAATTCTGTCCCATTCTTGTTTTATGTAGAGCTTCAGTCGTTCAACAGTCCGGGGTCTCCGCTGTCGTATTTTACGCTTCATAATGCGCCACACATTTTCGATGGGAGACAGGTCTGGACTGCAGACGGGCAAGGAAAGTACCTGCACTCTTTTTTTACGAAGCCACGCTGTTGTAACACGTGCTGAATGTGGCTTGGCATTGTTTTGCTGAAATAAGCAGGGGCGTCCATGAAAAAGACGGCGCTTAGATGGCAGCATTTGTTGTTTCAATGCTTGTATGTACCTTTCAGCATTAATGGTGCCTTCACAGATGTGTAAGTTACCCATGCCTTGGGCACTAATGCACCCCCATACCATCACAGATGCTGGCTTTTGAACTTTGCGACGATAACAGTCTGAATGGTTCGCTTCCCCTTTGGTCGGGATGACACGATGTCGAATATTTCCCCCAAAAATTTGAAATGTGGACTCTTCAGACCACAGAACACTTTTCCACTTTGAATCAGTCCATCTTAGATGATCTTGGGCCCAGAGAAGCCGGCGGTTTTGTTGATAAATGGCTTTCGCTTTGCATAGTAGAGCTTTAACTTGCACTTACAGATGTAGCGACAAACTGAATTTAGTGACAGTGATTTTCTGAAGGGTTCCTGAGCCCATGTGGTTATATCCTTTAGAGATTGATGTCGGTTTTTGATACAGGGCCGTCTGAGGCATCAAAGGTCACGGTCATTCAATGTTGGTTTCCGGCCATGCCGCTTACGTGGAGTGTTTTTACCAGATTCTCTGAACCTTTTGATTATATTATGGACCCCAGATGTTGAAATCCCTAAATTTCTTTCAATTGCATCTTGAGAAATGTCGTTCTTAAACCGTTTGACTATTTGCTCACGCAGCTTTGGACAAAGGAGTGTACTTTGTGCCATCCTTGCTTGTGAATTACTTAGCATTTCATGGAAGCTGCTTTTATATCCACTCATGGCACCCACCTGTTCCCAATTAGCCTGCACACCTGTGGGATGTTCCAAATAAGTGTTTGATGAGCATTCCTCAACACTGTCAGTATTTATTGCCACCTTTCCCAACTTCTTTATCACGTGTTGCTGGCATAAAATTCTAAAGTTAATGATTATTTGCAAAAAAAAAATGTTAATCAGTTTGAACATCAAATATGTTGTCTTTGTAGCGTATTCAACTGAATATGAGTTGAAAATGATTTGCAAATCATTGTATTCCGTTTATATTTACATCTAGCTCAATTTCCAAACTCATATGGAAACAGGGTTTATATGCGACACTCTGTGAACCCACACCAAACAAGAATGACAAACATATTTTGGGAGAACATCCGCACCGTAACACAACATACACACAACATAACAAATACCCAGAACACCTTGCAGCCCCAACTCTTCTGGGCTA
Organism: Nerophis ophidion; assembly: GCF_033978795.1. Lineage (NCBI taxonomy): Eukaryota > Metazoa > Chordata > Actinopteri > Syngnathiformes > Syngnathidae > Nerophis > Nerophis ophidion. Next base: position 29,463,316 of record NC_084617.1, read on the forward strand.
CAATATACACCACCCCAACCGGCGGGGGTTGGGGGGGGGGTCAATGTGAAGGGGGCAGGGTTTGGTGGTAGTGGGGGTGTATCTTGTAGCCAGGAAGAGTTAGGGCTGCATGGGATTCTGGGTATTTGTTCTGTTGTATTTATGTTGTGTTACGGTGCCGATGTTCTCTTGAAATGTGTTTGTCATTCTTGTTTGGTGTGGGTTCACAGTGTGGCGCATATTTGTAACAGTGTTAAAGTTGTTTATACGGCCACTCTCAGTGTGACCTGTGTGTCTGTTCATCAATTATGCCTTGCAGTCACTAGCGTGTACGTTCTAAAGCCAGAAACAACACATGACTTGTCTGGGACGCTGTATGTACTGGTTGTAGAGGGCGCTAAAGGCAGTGCCATTACGGCTCCCCCTGTACATTGATGTTCGGGTGAGAATTGACAGAAATTCGAGAGAATGGTTCCCCAGAAATTCTGGAGTCTCCCAAAAAAATCAGGAGGTTTGGCAAGTTTGACGCTGTCAAATATCATTCATCTAAAACTCGCGGGCCGCACTAACATTAAATTTTCATATCAAGGTGCGGGCCGTAAAATAACGTCTAGCGGGCCGCATGTCTGAGGCCCCTATTCCAGACCATGGTCAGTACCAGATACATATTCCATCTAGACCATGGTCAGTACCAGATATATATTCCAGACCATGGTCAGTACCAGATATATATTCCATCTACACCAGGGGTGTCCAAGCTTTATCCACTGATGGCCGCACTCTGAAAAATCAAAGCAAGCGGGGGCCATTTTGATATTTTTTTATTTTAAAAAACAATACAATATATGTATAAAAAATATAAATTTCGGCCTCAACTCAGGCTTGATCTCAGGGACCCCAAAGGGTTTTGGTCAAAAAAATATTAAAAATGTGTCATTTTTCGGTATTATTTTTTTATTATTATTCAAGTTTTAAATCTCTAGATCAACATTAGGTCTATCTGTCAATATAACGATTTTAAAGATTTAAGTTGTATGCTCTTTTTGTCACAAAAAAAACATGTTTTTATTTATGGAAAATTCACAAAATATGTAATATTTTAACCCAATATTTTTTTAAGTGGAATATTTTAGATTTTATAATAATTGGAGGTGTAAAAAGGTCAACAACTCATAACACCATTGATTTTAATTCATTATTATTTTTTGATCAATGACACTTAAAAACAAATCACACTAAAATGATTGGGGATCCAAAAGGGTCTTACTCATGGTCAGCACCAGATTCATATTCCAGACCATGGTCAGTACCAGATACATATTCCAGACCATGGTCCGTACCAGATATATATTTCAGACCATGGTCAGTACCAGATATATATTCCAGACCATGGTCTATTCCCGGTTGAATATATTCCAGACCATGGTCAGTACCAGATACTAATTCCATCTAGACCAGGGCTCGGCAACCTTTACCACTCAAAGAGCCATTTTGACCCGTTTCACAAAATAAAGAAAACAATGGGAGCCGCAAAACTCTTTTGAAATTTTAAATGAAATAACACTGCATACAGAGATTTTTTTTTTGCTTCGTGCTATGTATAAACCAGGGGTCTCAGACACGCGGCCCGCACCTTAATGAGAAAATTTAATGTCAGTGCGGCCCGCGTGTTTTACATGAATGCCGCTTGACAGCATTACACTTAATGTTGAAGAGGTTCATTTAGCCTACTGACGTGTATTTATAAATGGTTGATTTATACAGGCTAGTAAGGTACCTTACTAGCCTGTATAAATCAACCATTTATAAATAAAAGCATTACACTTGCAAACCCTCCCATATTTTCCAGAGGTTCCCGAATTCTCAAAGTATCTATTCTAGCGAATATCTGATGATATTCACCCAAACAACAATAATAAGGGAGTGCTATGAAAGCGCTGCCTTTAACGCCCTCTACAACATGCACAAACAGCTTACCTGCCCAGTTACACGTTGTACGTGGCTCCGGCAAACGCACGCTCAACTCTGCAAGACATACTTGTTTAGCAACCATACAGTTTACACTGAGGGTTGTAATATAAACAACTTTAACACTCTTACTAATATGCGCCACACTGTGAACCCACACCATACAAGAATGACAAACACATTTCGGGAGAACATCCGAACTGTAAGACAACATAAACACAACAGTACAAATACCCACAATTCCTTGCCTCTCTGACTCTTCCTGGCTATGTACACACCTGCTAGGACCAAACCCACCCGCCCCCCTCCGTGCGTTGGTTGAGGTGGGCGGGGTTTGATGCTAGCACGTGTGTATAACGTAGCCAGGAAACAGATAGCATTTTGTAAAAGCGGGCGCGACATCATCTTAATGAGGAAGTTAAAAGTATATCCATCATGACACGCACTCAATATTGTAGACCGCGTGAAGACCGGAGAATTTTGTCCCCGAGTGATTCCCGGGATAGGCACCAAACTCCAGAAACCTCCCGAAATAATCGGGGGGTCGTTGATTATGCAGCTGAGCCACATCAGAGTGACCAAAGAGCCGCATGTGGTTCCGGAGCCGCGGGTTGCAGACCCCTTATCTAGACCATGGTCAATACCAGATATACAGTATATTCAAGACCATGGTCAATACCAGATACTGTATATATTCCAGACCATGGTCAGTACCAGATATATACAGTATATTCCAGACAATAGTCAGTTCCGGATATATATATCCGAGACCATGGTCAGTACCACATACATATTCCATCCAGACCATGGTCAGTACTAGATGTATATTCCAGACCATGGTCAGTACTAGATGTATATTCCAGACCATAGTCAGTACCAGATGTATATTCCAGACCATGGTCAGTACCAAACACTTTATATATTTCAGACCATGGTGAGTACCAGATATATATTCCAGACCATGATGAGTACCAGATGTATATTCTAGACCACGGTCAGTACCAGATATGTATTCCAGACCATGGTCAGTTCCAGGTATACATATTATGATACTTTTTGGCTTTTAACACTAAGTGATATCCATCCTGCAATGGCGCCCCATTATCCACCTGCTGTGAACCTGTTTTTATCTTTTATTTATTTATTTTTTATCATGTTCTGTTTGTGTTGTGTTGTTTGCTTGATCCTCGTATTATCGTTTAACCTGCCCTTTGTACAGCACGTTGGCTACCCCTGTGGTAAATTTTAAATGTGCTTTATAAATAAAGTTGATTTGATTTGATTTGATTCCGTTACCATGACGATGTTGCAGCTTTGAGTATTGGGCCATACCGATATGAATCTAATATCATGTTAGGGTGCACAAAAAAACATATTCATTCTGATTTGAAATTCATTTTGCAATAATTCAATTAAAAATGTGTTTTTAGAAGAAATCTATTTAAAGTTTTCTTTCAAGAAGACACCTTAAACAATGTCTCCTCTGCTTACCTGTCAAAACGTAAAACATTTTTGGTCGGGAATTTCATGGTACTTCTTTTCTTGTGTCTTCCCAGTCCAGTTTTTGTGTTTGGCTACTGCAGCGCTGGAGTCGCTCGAGGCGCCTCCGTCGGCAACCCTCAAAGCGTGGTTTCCTTAGGGGAGCGCCACAAGTTTCATGTACCGTCATTCCGTTAAATGTAACAGCGCGATAGAGATGGACATGAAGGCGACAGAAAAGATCTCTCTGCCAGAAATCCACACTTTTGTGTAAATATCTTGACACATTTAAAGTGATTATACAAGTAAAGAAGAGCTGCCAGCAGCTCACACATTCTCATACTTTCTGGAACATCCAGGACGAAATGAGATCAGCCATCTTGTTCCCACAATTGTTTTTATTTAAATGTTCACATTATTTCAGGGTTCTTACAAGTAATAAATCCATAAACTGTTATAAAAATGAGTTGATGGCAAATTGCAAAACTTACAAATGTTGCCCGGAGTGATGAATGAAGAATCCATCCGAGTAGGAACGCTATGGACGGCTAGAAGAGTTTCTTATTGAAAGCTCAGTCTAAACAGGAATTAAGCGAAGAACAAATCTAAATACAAGCGGCAAGGTTCAAAGCGTAGTGAAAAAGTATCGGAATTTAGGGTAATTAGTATGGGCCCTGAAAAAGAATCAACGCTTTACTTTATAACGGATCTACATATTTGACATTCATACATTTCATGCTAAAACGCTAGTTTGCTTTCATGTAGGCGCTTTCATATTTCCATCTATTAGTGAGGAATCATGTGCTGCATGCACACACACACACACACACACACGCACACACACACACACGCACACACACACACACACACACACACACACACACAAAGCAATGGGAGTGTGTTAATCCTCTGCAGCACTGATTCTCTGCCCAGCAGACTGCTTCCCCACACATTCCATGTATGTCATGTGTAGGCCTACTTTTGATTCACACACACACACACACACACACACACACACACACACACAAACGCACACACACACACACACACACACGGAACCTTTATTGGCAATTTCTGTAGATAATGGAGGCGCATGAAGTCCTAAATGGACGATGAGTGACTCCCTGGTCTGGTACTCCCTGTCTCACGTCAGCTGTGATGTGACCTTCTGACCTCCACAGGACCGCCTATACTTCGTCATGGAGTACATCAACGGTGGTGATCTCATGTATCAGATCCAGCAGGTGGGCAAGTTCAAGGAGCCTCACGCAGTGTGAGTACACACACACACATACACACACACACAAACACGCACACACGTACATTAGACGCTAGGGCCCCAACTTCTTGCACTAAAGGCCACAGACAAATCAAAGGATGTGAGGCCACGGACTGAGAATACTGCAAAACTAGACAAACTTCCGGTTGTGTTTGTGAAAAAGGTTTTTTTTTGGAAGTTTTTGAAACATATTTGAGTTTGTGTCATATATTTTTGTGTTTGTGAAACCTTTTTGAGTTTGTGTAACTTGTTTTTGTGTTTTTGAAACCTTTTTGAGGTTGTGTAAAAATGTTTTGAGTTTAAATATTTTGAGTTTGTAACATTTGAGTTTTTGAAACATTTTTGTGTTTGGAAATCGTGTTTGTGTTTGTGAAACATTTTTGAGTTTATGAAACATTTTTGAGTTTGTGAAAAAATGTGTTTGTGAAACATTTAAAATTTTTCGAAAATAAATTCCGTTTGTGTAACTTTTTTTGTGTTTGTGAAACATGTTTGACTTTGTGTAACATTTTTTGTGTTTGTGAAACATTTTTGAGTTTGTGTAACATATTTTTGAGTTTATGAAACATTTAAAAGTTTTTGAAACATGTTTGAGTTTGTGTAACTTGTTATTGTGTTTGTGTAACATTTTTCTGTGTTTGTGCAACCTTTTTGAGTTTGTAACATTTGAGTTTTTGAAGCATTTTTGTGTTTGAAAATTGTTTTTGTGTTTCTGAAATATTTTGGTGTTTTTGGAACCTTTTTGAGTTTGTGAAACATTCTTGTGTTTGTGAAACATTTTAGAGTTTGTTACATTTATTTGAATTTTTTAAACACGTTTGTGTTTGGAAATTGTTTTTGTGTTTGTGAAACATTTTTGAGTTTGTGAAACATTTTTGTGTTTGTGAAATATTTTTGGGTTTGTGAAACATTATTGAGTTTGTGAAACATATTTTTGTGTTTGTGAAACATTTTTAAGTTTGTAACATTTATTTGAGTTTTTCAAACATTTTTGAGTTTGTGTAACTTGTTTTTGAGTTTGTGAAACATTTTTGAGTTTGTGTAACATGTTTCTGTGTTTGTGAAACATTTTTGAGTTTGTGTGACCTATTTTTGAGTTTGTGAAACATATTTGAGTTTTTTGTAACATTTTTGTGAGTTTGTGAAACATGTTTGAGTTCATAACATTTATTTGAGTTTTTGAAACATTTTTGTGTTTGAATTTTTTTTTGTGTTAGAATTTTTTTGTGTGTGTGAAACATATTTGAGTTTGTGAAACATTTTTGTGTTTGTGAAATATATCTGAGTTTGTGAAACATGTTTGTGAAACATTTTTGTGTTTGTGAAAGATTTGTGAGTTTTTTGAAATATTTTTGAGTTTGTGAAACATTTTTAGTTTGATTTGTGAAATATTTTTGTGTTTGTGAAACATTTTTGAGTTTGTGTAACATGTTTTTGTGTTAAGAAAACATTTTTGAGTTTGTGTAACATTTTTGAGTTTGTGAAAGATTTTTGTTTTTGTGAAAAATGCTTGTGGTTGTGAAACATTTTTGAGTTTGTGTAACATGTTTTTGAGTTTGTGAAACGTTTTTGAGTTTGTGTAACATTTTTGAGTTTGTGAAACATTTTTGAGTTTGTGTAACATTTTTGTGTTTGTGAAACATTTGAGTTTGTGTAACATTTTTGTGTTTGTGAAAATGTTTTTGAGTTTGTGAACATTTTTTTAATTTGTTAAACATTTTTGTTTTTGTGAAAAATGTTTGTGGTTGTGAAACATTTTTGAGTTTGTTTAACATTTTTTTAAGTTTGTGTAACATTTTTGGTTTGTGGAACATTTTTGAGTTTGTGAAACATTTTTGTGCTTGTGAAACATTTTTGAGTTTGTATAACATTTTTGATTTTGTACAACATGTTTTTGTGTTTGTGAAAATTTTTTGAGTTTAAGTAACATTTTTCCAAAAGATTTTTCCTGCAAAAGAAAGTTTCTTTTTTTACATGTTCATTTGTCATTAAAAAAAATGTTTTGTAAGGCAACAAAAAATGCAAAATATGCAATATTTTACACCCAAAAATTTAAAAAGTGGAATATTTGAGGAGAAGTATTTCGACTCTGGTCAAAAATTGATAACATTGATTTCAATACATTAATATTTTTTGAGCAATGACATTTAACAAAAACAAAATTACACTAAAAGGGGATCAAAAAAAGGCCAACTCATAAAAGTGTTATAAATAATTCATATCATTATTTTTGTAACTTTCAATGCTTAAATCTCCAGCTCAACTTTCAGGTTACTGTATTTTCCGGACCATAGGGTGCACAGGATTACAAGGCACACTGCCGATGATCGAGTCAAGTCAGGTCGATTTTCATACAAAAGGCACACCGGATTATAGGGCGCATTGATATGTATATTTTTTTCTAAATATAAAAGACTTTCTTGTGGTCTACACAATATGTAATGGTGGTTCTTTGGTCAAAATGTTGCATAGATAATGTTTTACAGATCATCTTCAAGTCGCTTTCTGACAGTCGCTTCAGGAGGTGCCGTTTTGTGGACGGTCTTATTTACGTGGCTCACCTTCGACAGCGTCTTCTCCCCGTCATCTTTGTTGTAGCGGCGTAGCGTGCAAGGATGGGAGTAGAAGAAGTTTCAAAAGATGGCACTAAGTTTTTTAATGACATTCAGACTTTACTTCAATCAATAACTGAGCAGCATCTCCTCATCCGTGGAAAAACATCTGACCGGAACTCTCTAATAACTAAAGTTTCTTGGGTGAATAATGTAAACTCACTATGTGTTTTTACTATGTGTATGTTTTAGCGCTTTCATGGTGAGTTCACTGACAGATGTAAGTAAGAACTTTACAGTACTTTATATTAGAAATAGCAAAAACAGAGGATGAATGTCCTATAACAAGAAGATAGAGAAAAAGAAGAAACTTATCGACTACGGTGTCGTCAGAAACTTCAAAGGTGGATGTGCGCACATTTTCAGGATTTATGCAGATCCCAAATACAGATCAGCAGGTACCAGAAGGTAAGAAAAGTTCCTTTTGCATATATTGTGAAAAGTTGTACTAATACGTTTTGATAGATTTTTGAGCGCTGTGTGTAATGTTCTATATTTTCAATGGAACATATAAAATCTCGGTGTTGTTTACTTGAGTCATATTGCCATTATAGTGCGGTCTACACGTATCTGTTATGTGTGTCTGCCATCTACTGGTCACAGTTATTATTACACCATTTACCAAATAGAATAGCTTCAAGGTCGGTAAGCAAAACCAAAATTATTCTGGACAATAGTCCAGAAAATATGGTACATTTGAATTTTAAAACTGTTTTATGGCCTTTTTGTCAAAGTTTTATATGGCAAACCCCCCAAAAATTTATATTTTCCATAAAATTTATATTTCAAAGTGGAATATTTGATTTAGCTGGATTCTGGAATACGTTAACAAATCATAAAAACATTGTTTTTTTGGGGTTTTTTGGAGCAATGGCTGTTTTAAAATAAAAAAATCTTGGTTATTTATGTCAGTATTTCGACTTTTTCTCTTTACATTTCACCTGTTTGCTCTTTTACTCCACTTTGTATGTTTTTTTTGTAAAAGTCAAATTAAATGTGTCTGCGGGCTACATTTTGAACACCTTCTATTTAAAGTAGGGTATACCTGTACTAGTATAGTCTCGCGGTAGTAATGAATCAAAAACGATACTATAGTCTGTCTGAAAAGTACCATTTCGCGGGCATGACGTCACGGCGTGTCATTGCTGATTTTAGGAGCAGAGGAGCATTTTGGCAGCGCACACACATGGAGTACTTACAAGCAGACACAGTGTGTAGACAGAAAACGGAGAACGGACGCATTTTGGCCAGAAAACTAAAAATAAAGGTGAAGTTATGACACTTAAAGGCCTACTTTAGTGAGATTTTCTTAATTAAACGGGGATAGCAGGTCCATTCTATGTGTCATACTTGATCATTTCGCAATATTGCCATATTTTTGCTGAAAGGATTTAGTAGAGAACATTGGTGATAAAGTTTGCAACTTTTGGTCGCTAATAAAAAAGCCTTGCCTGTACTGGAAGTAGCAGACGACGTGCGCGTGATGTCACGGGTTGTGGAGCTCCTCAAATCCTCACATTGTTTATAATCATGGCCACCAGCAGCGAGAGCGATTTGGACTGAGAAAGCGACGATTTCCCCATTAATTTGAGTGAGGATGAAAGATTCGTGGATGAGGATAGTAAGAGTGAAGGACTCGAGAAAAAAAAAAAAGACAGGGCAGTGGGAGCGGTTCAGATGTTATTAGACACATTTACTAGGATAATTCTGGAAAATCCCTTATCTGCTTTTTGTGTTACTAGTGTTTTAGTGAGATTATACTGTCGTACCTGAAAGTCGGAGGGGTGTGGCCACGGGTGTGGTGACCGCCAGTGTCTCTGAGGGAAGCCACGTTTCTCGACGAGGCCAGGCGAAGGCAGCCGGTTGGGCCGGGCTGAGCTTTTTCCCCCCCTCCTCCACGGTGGAAGCATTCCACGTTCGGGGGCGGCCGGTCGAAGGAGGCAAGACAGTCCGCAGCTACCTCTTTGACAGGTTAACAATGAACGATGCAAGCTCCGCTCATGTCTACGTTAACAGCCGACTTATCACCACAATTCTCTCACCGAAACCTGCCTGTTGACATGTGGTCGGGAACCATGTCCGCTTGACCGCTCTGTTTCATAGTAAAGCTTCACCTTCGGGAATGTAAACAAGGAAACACGGGCTGTGTTTGTGTGGCTAAAGGCAGCTGCAGTGCACCGCTTCCCACCTACATCTTTTTCTTTATAGTCTCCATTATTAATTGAACAAATTGCATAAGATTCAGCAACACAGATGTCCAGAATACTGTGTAATTATGCGATTAAAGCAGACGACTTATCGCTGGGATCGGGCTGGAAAATAATGTCCGCTACAATCCGAGACGTCACGCTCACGCGTCATCATATGTGTCATCATACAGACGTTTTCAACAGGATACTTCGCGCGAAATTTAAAATTGCAATTTAGTAAACCAAAAAGGCCGTATTGGCATGTGTTGCAATGTTAATATTTCATCATTGATATATAAACTATCAGACTGCGTGGTGGGTAATAGTGGGTTTCAGTAGGCCTTTAAGCGCCCTCAGGAAGAGGTGCTTTAAGACATGGCTAACTAGCGGGCGGCTAACATCCATCCACTTATCTACTTCTAAATGTGTGAATACTTCTAAAGGTGTGAATGAATGATGGGTTCTCACTTCTCTGTGAGCGCTTTGAGTATCTAATAACAGAAAAGCGCTATATAATATCTAATCCATTATTTATTATTATTATTAAATCACTAATCATTGTCTCCATGGCAACAATGAAGTAAGTTTCTGACAAGTATCATCCCGAACAGCAAGCTAGCACCCCTGACTGTAAACGAATGCCATGAGTCGATCTACACCTGACATCCACTGCAATGATCCATCCATCCATCCATCCATCATCTTCCGCTTATCCGAGGTCGGGTCGCGGGGGCAACAGCCTAAGCAGGGAAACCCAGACTTCCCTCTCCCCAGCCACTTCGTCTAGCTCTTCCCGGGGGATCCCGAGGCGTTCCCAGGCCAGCCGGGAGACATAGTCTTCCCAACGTGTCCTGGGTCTTCCCCGTGGCCTCCTACCGGTTGGACGTGCCCTAAACACCTCCCTAGGGAGGCGTTCGGGTGGCATCCTGACCAGATGCCCGAACCACCTCATCTGGCTCCTCTCGATGTGGAGGAGCAGCGGCTTTACTTTGAGTTCCTCCCGGATGGCAGAGCTTCTCACCCTATCTCTAAGGGAGAGCCCCGCCACACGGCGGAGGAAACTCATTTCGGCCGCTTGTACCCGTGATCTTATCCTTTCGGTCATGACCCAAAGCTCATGACCATAGGTGAGGATGGGAACGTAGATCGACCGGTAAATTGGGAGCTTTGCCTTCCGGCTCAGCTCCTTCTTCACCACAACGGATCGGTACAACGTCCGCATTACTGAAGACGCCGCACCGATCCGCCTGTCGACCTCACGATCCACTCTTCCCTCACTCGTGAACAAGACTCCTAGGTACTTGAACTCCTCCACTTGGGGCAGGGTCTCCTCCCCAACCCGGAGATGGCACTCCACCCTTTTCCGGGCGAGAACCATGGACTCGGATTTGGAGGTGCTGATTCTCATTCCGGTCGCTTCACACTCGGCTGCGAACCGATCCAGCGAGAGCTGAAGATCCCGGTCAGATGAAGCCATCAGGACCACATCATCTGCAAAAAGCAGAGACCTAATCCTGCGGTTACCAAACCGGAACCCCTCAACGCCTTGACTGCGCCTAGAAATTCTGTCCATAAAAGTTATGAACAGAATCGGTGACAAAGGACAGCCTTGGCGGAGTCCAACCCTCACTGGAAATGTGTTCGACTTACTGCCGGCAATGCGAACCAAGCTCTGGCACTGATCGTACAGGGAACGGACCGCCACAATAAGACAGTCCCATACCCCATACTCTCTGAGCACTCCCCACAGGACTTCCCGAGGGACACGGTCGAATGCCTTCTCCAAGTCCACAAAGCACATGTAGACTGGTTGGGCAAACTCCCATGCACCCTCAAGAACCCTGCCGAGAGTATAGAGCTGGTCCACAGTTCCACGACCAGGACGAAAACCACACTGTTCCTCCTGAATCCGAGGTTCGACTATCCGACGTAGCCTCCTCTCCAGTACACCTGAATAAACCTTACCGGGAAGGCTGAGGAGTGTGATCCCACGATAGTTGGAACACACCCTCCGGTCCCCCTTCTTAAAGAGAGGAACCACCACCCCGGTCTGCCAATCCAGAGGTACCGCCCCCGATGTCCACGCGATGCTGCAAAGTCTTGTCAACCAAGACAGCCCCACAGCATCCAGAGCCTTAAGGAACTCCGGGCGGGTCTCGTCCACCCCTGGGGCCTTGCCACCGAGGAGCTTTTTAACTACCTCAGCGACCTCAGCCCCAGAAATAGGAGAGTCCACCACAGATTCCCCAGGCACTGCTTCCTCATAGGAAGACGTGTTGGTGGGATTGAGGAGGTCTTCGAAGTATTCCTTCCACCTATCCACAACATCCGCAGTCGAGGTCAGCAGAACACCATCCGCACCATACACGGTGTTGATAGTGCACTGCTTCCCCTTCCTGAGGCGGCGGACGGTGGTCCAGAATCGCTTCGAAGCCGTCCGGAAGTCGTTTTCCATGGCTTCCCCGAACTCTTCCCATGTCCGAGTTTTTGCCTCCGCGACCGCTGAAGCTGCACACCGCTTGGCCTGTCGGTACCTGTCCACTGCCTCCGGAGTCCTATGAGCCAAAAGGACCCGATAGGACTCCTTCTTCAGCTTGACGGCATCCTTCACCGCTGGTGTCCACCAAGGGGTTTTAGGATTTCCGCCCCGACAGGCACCAACTACCTTGCGGCCACAGCTCCGATCTGCCGCCTCGACAATAGAGGTGCGGAACATGGTCCACTCGGACTCAATGTCCAGCACCTCCCTCGTGACATGTTCAAAGTTCTTCCGGAGGTGGGAATTGAAACTTTCTCTGACAGGAGACTCTGCCAGACGTTCCCAGCAGACCCTCACAATGCGTTTGGGCCTCCCAGGTCTATCCGGCATCCTCCCCCACCATCGCAGCCAACTCACCACCAGGTGGTGATCGGTAGAAAGCTCCGCCCCTCTCTTCACCCGAGTGTCCAAAACATGAGGCCGCAAATCCGATGACACAACTACAAAGTCGATCATGGAACTGCGGCCTAGGGTATCCTGGTGCCAAGTGCACATATGGACACCCTTATGTTTGAACATGGTGTTTGTTATCGACAAACTGTGACGAGCACAAAAGTCCAATAACAAAACACCACTCGGGTTCAGATCCGGGCGGCCATTCTTCCCAATCACGCCTCTCCAGGTTTCACTGTCGTTGCCAACGTGAGCGTTGAAGTCTCCCAGTAGGACAAGGGAATCACCCGGGGGAGCACTTTCCAGTACTCCCTCGAGTGTTCCCAAAAAGGGTGGGTACTCTGAACTGCTGTTTGGTGCATAAGCACAAACAACAGTCAGGACCCGTCCCCCCACCCGAAGGCGGAGGGAGGCTACCCTTTCGTCCACCGGGTTGAACTCCAACGTACAGGCTTTGAGCCGGGGGGAAACAAGAATTGCCACCCCAGCCCGTCGCCTCTCACTGCCGGCAACGCCAGAGTGGAAGAGGGTCCAATCCCTCTCGAGAGAAGTGGTTCCAGAGCCCTTGCTGTGCGTCGAAGTGAGTCCGACTATATCCAGCCGGAATTTCTCGACTTCGCGCACTAGCTCAGGCTCCTTTCCCCCCAGTGACGTGACGTTCCACGTCCCAAGAGCTAGCTTCTGTAGCCGAGGATCGGACCGCCAAGTGCCCTGCCTTCGGCTGTCGCCCAGCTCACAATGCACCCGACCTCTATGGCCCCTGCTATGGGTGGTGAGCCCATTGGAGGGGTGACCCACGTTGCCTCTTCGGGCTGTGCCCGGCCGGGCCCCATGGGAACAGGCCCGGCCACCAGGCGCTCGCCATCGTGCCCCACCTCCGGGCCTGGCTCCAGAGGGGGGCCCCGGTGACCCGCGTCCGGGCGAGGGAAATCTGGGTCCATGGTTTTTCATCTTCATAAAGGTCTTCGAGCTGCTCTTTGTCTGATCCCTCACCTAGAACCTGTTTGCCTTGGGAGACCCTACCAGGGGGCTTTATGCCCCCGGACAACATAGCTCCTAGGATCATTGGGACACGCAAACTCCTCTACCACGATAAGGTTGCAGCTCAGAGAGGAGCACTGCAATGATACCAAGTACATTTTTTTTTTTTTTTTTTTTTTTTTAAAAAACATAATATGAATTTTTAAAAAAAGGTAAAAAGATTTTGTGACGTTAAAAAATATCGACTAGATATGCTATTGTACACTGCAATGATACCAAGTACAATAGCATATCTAGTCGATATTTTTTAACGTCACAAAATCTTTTTACCTTTTTTTAAAATTCATATTATGTTTATAGACTGAGGAAATTTGTCCCTGGACACATGAGGACTTTGAATATGACCAATGTATGATCCTGTAACGACTTGGTTTCGGATTGATACCCAAATTTGTGGTATCATCCAAAACTAATGTAAAGTATCAAACAACAGAAGAATATGTGATTATTACATTTAAACAGAAGTATAGATAGAACATGTTGAAAGAGACAATAAACACATATTAACAGTAAATGAACAAGTGGATTAATAATCAATGTTTACAGTTTGTCCTTAATAATGTTGACAAAATAATATAATGATAAATGACACAATATTACTAAATTGGCCCTAGTGTGTGAATGTGAGTGTGAATGTTGTCTGTCTATCTGTGTTGGCCCTGTGAAGGTGGCGACTTGTCCAGGGTGTACGCCGCCTTCCGCCCGATTTTCTAGTGTGTGAATGTGAGTGTGAATGTTGTCTGTCTATCTGTGTTGGCCCTGTGATGGTGGCGACTTGTCCAGGGCGTACACCGCCTTCCACCCGATTGTGGATGAGATAGGCACCAGTGCCCCCCGCGACCCCAAAGGGAATAAGCGGTAGAAAATGGATGGATGGATGGATGGGTTTCTGCATACGTCGGCAGACTAATTAGGAGCCTTTGTTTGTTTACTTACTACTAAAAGAAAAGTTGTCTAGTATGTTCAATATTTCATTTAAGGACTAAATTGCAATAAGAAACATTTGTTTAATGTACCCTAAGATTTTTTTGTTCAAATAAAGCCAATAATGCCATTTTTTTGGTCCCTTTTATTTAAAAAAGTTCCGAAAAGTACTGAAATAGATTTTGGTAGTGATACTAAAATATTGGTATTAGGACAACACTAATTGGAAGCCCCCGCATGAATGGATGAGGTGACGATGGCGCCCTGTGGCCATCATTGTGGTGACAGATTAGGCACATGTTCGTCACCACTTGGCACAAAATGCCTCCTGACATCTTTTACACGCACATCAGCAGGAAGACGTGCATTGCTGAGAAATATCCCCTCATCTGATGTCAGTGTGTGCACACTCTTGATCTTATCAGCTGGCCTTAAAGAGACAGCGCTGACCTTTGCGCGCACACACACACACACACACACACACCCTGTCCTTTGCTTCAGCCTCCTTCTAATTAGCACTGTTTTTCCTTGTGTGTGTGTCTATAGCTTCTACGCCGCAGAGATTGCCATCGGGTTGTTCTTCCTGCATGTAAAGGGCATCATCTACAGGTAACATTAGCAGCAAAGACAGGAAATCGCTGGTGTTTCTGAAGTGAACTTGTCAGGACATGTTAGCACAACAAACACGCTGATAATGACTTCTTTGCATTTGGCCAAGTACACACGCACATTTTGGTTCATTAACGGCATTTCTAATTTTTAAAACATTGCTGTGTTGGCCCTGCGATGAGGTGGCGACTTGTCCAGGGTGTACCCTGCCATCCGCCCGATTGTAGCTGAGATAGGCGCCAGCGCCCCCCGCGACCCCAAAATGGAATAAGCGGTAGAAAATGGATGGATGGATGTTTTCAATTTTATTTTATTTTATTGTATATATATAATAATTTACTTTTTTTTTTTTTTTTTTAATTCATGCATGTATTAGATGCACGCACACACAATATATTTGTGGCCACACACACAGCTCTTATGTCACTACCCATTTGGTTTTTAAAACTGCACACTATGAAGACAATATAATGTATTTATGAATGAGTGTGTGTGTGCGTGTATATACGTGTATATACAGTATATAATATACTGTACATATCAATGTGTGTCTGTGTGTGTGTGTGTGTAAAAATGTATATGTATATATATATGTATATATATATATATATATACATATACATATATATACGGCAGCACGGCAGAAGAGGGGTTAGTGCGTTTGCCTCACAAAACGAAGGTCCTAAGTAGTCCAGGGTTCAATCCTGGGCTCGGGATCTTTCTGTGTGGAGTTTGAATGTTCTCCCTGTGACTGCGTGGGTTCCGTCCGGGTACTCCGGCTTCCTCCCACTTCCAAAGACATGCACCTGGGGATAGGTTGATTGGCAACACTAAATTGGCCCTAGTGTGTGAATGTGAGTGTGAATGTTGTCTGTCTATCTGTGTTGGCCCTGTGATGAGGTGGCGACTTGTCCAGGGTGTACCCCGCCTTCCGCCCCATTGTAGCTGAGATAGGCGCCGACCCCAGCGGTAGAAAATGGATGGATATATATCGCCTTATGGCAACCCATAAGTGTTCATTTTCTGTAATCCTGTACACTGTTTGTTTGTCTAATCTTGAATATATATATATATATATATATATATATATATATATATATATATGTTTTTATTGTCAATGCACAACTTCAACAAAACTTTGTTTTCAGCACAAACCCGTGTGTGTGTGTGTGTCAAAAAACATTTTTATAAAAGTGAATCCCAATTTTCATTTAGAACGATTCCATCCATCCATCCATTCTACCGCTTATTCCCTTTTGGGGTCGCGGGGGGGCGCTGGCTAATCAATTAAAAAAAATCAAAAATTGATTTTCTAAAAAATGTATACTTTTTTTGTTATTTCAATCTGTCCTGTCCAGCCACTCAGACAAAACATATTGTTGATGTAGATCATAGGTGTCAAACTCTGGCCAAATTTGGCCCGCCGTGCAATTTTATTTGGCCCTTGAGGCAATATCAAATTAACATTAGAGCTGGCCCACCGGTACTATACAGCGGCAGAGCCGCTGTAACACTGCATTCACCGCTAATTCTTAACAACCCTACCGATTTTCCAACCATTCTGCAACCAAGGCTTCAAATAAAAAATAGGCATTAAATGTTTTATTTAAATTTATTTAAATTGTATTTAATATACCAATGATGTCTTTCGTTTGTTTTTTGAAAGTAGATTTTGCACTATTAAGTTATATAAGTATTGCTGGTTCCATATTCATTGTTAAAGCAAATCAGTGTAGCAAACTGAGCAATAATTAACAATTTATTCATGCACTTTCTCTTCCTACTTTTAAGGCTTGAATGTTTGATTAATTCGTTATTGTTATTTTATTTTCAAATTTATTATTAGCTTGTGGAAAAAGTTTATTTTGATATTTACCTTAGAAGGTTGCAAACAGAAAAGAGGCATTACATTTTTATTTAAATATCATTTGATATGCCATTGATAATTTATTATTATTATTATTATTAGAAACTGGATTTTGCATGTCACTATTAAGTTATATAAGCCTTGCTTATTAAATATTCAATGCAAAATTTGTTTGGGTCCCTATTAAAAGGTTCATTTGTTCAACCTTGGCCCACGGCTTTGTTCAGTTTTAAATTTTGGCCCACTCTGTATTTGAGTTTGACACCCCTGATGTAGATGATCTACAATCGTGGTCAAAAGTTTACATACACTTGTAAAGAACATAATGGCATGGCTGTCTTGAGTTTCCAATCATTTCTACAACTCAATTTGTATGTAATAGAGAGATTGGGGCACATATTTGTTGGTCACAAAAAACATTTATGAAGTTTGTTTCTTTTATTAATTTGTTATGGGTCTACTGAAAATGTGAGCAAATCTGCTGGGTCAAAAGTATACATACAGCATTGTTAATATTTGCTTACATGTCCCTTGGCAAGTTTCACTGCAATAAGGCGCTTTTGGTTGGCATCCAAAAGCTTCTGGAAATATTGTGTTTGAATTTTTGACCACTCTTGACAAAAATGGTGCAGTTCAGCTAAGGGTGTTGGTTTTCTGACATGGACTTGTTTCTTCAGCATTGTCCACACATTTAAGTCAGGACTTTGGGAATGCGCTCTAAAACCTTAATTCTAGCCTGTTTTAGCCATTCCTTTACCACTTTTGACGTGTGTTTGGGGTCATTGTCCTGTTGGAACACCCAACTGCGCCCAAGACCTAACCTCTGGGCTGATGATTTTAGTTTGTCCTGAAGAATTTGGAGGTAATCCGCTTTTTACATTGTCCCATTTACTCCCTATAAAGCACCAGTTCCATTAGCAGCAAAACAGGCCCAGAGCATAATACTACCACCTCCATGCTTGACGGTAGGTTTGGTGTACCTGGGATTAAAGGCCTCACCTTTTCTCCTCCAAACATATTGCTGGGTATTGTGGCCAAACAGCTCGATTTTTGTTTCATCTGAGCACATAACTTTCCTCCAGAAGGTCTTGTCTTTGTCCATGTGATCAGCAGCAAAGTTTAGATGAGCCTTGAGGTTTCGCTTCTGGAGCAAAGGTTTCCTTCTTGCATGGTAGTCTCTCAGTCCATGTTGATGCAAAACGCGCTTGACTGTGGACACTGATACCTGTGTTCCAGCAGCTTCCAATTCATTGAAGATCTGCTTTTTGGTGGTTCTCGCTTGACTCTTGATCATCCTTGCCAATTTTCTCTTAGCAGCAGGTAATAGCTTGCGTTTTCTTCTTGATCGTGGCAGTGACAAAACTGTGCCATGCACTTTATACTTACAAACAATTGTCTGCACAGTTGCTCTTGGGACTTTAAGCTGCTTTGAAATGGCTCTAAGTGACTTTCTCGACTTGTTCAAGTCCACAAATCATTTTTTCAGATCTGTGCTGAGTTCCTTTTACTTTCCCATTGTCATTATTGTAACCGAGTAAAATTACTGCAACACATGAGCCATATTTGAGTTGGCTCAGAGAAGTCAACAGGTGTCGTCAATCATAATCACTCAAATGAAGTTAATAGGCCATGCCATGAAGCTAATATGATTTGATTGTAACTTTTTTACATCACCAAAATTGATAATGTACGTTGCCGTACAATGTACTTTTGACCCAGCAGATTGGGTCACATTTTCAGTAGACCCCTAATAAATTAATAAAAGAAGCAAACTTCATGAATGTTTTTTTGTGACCGAGTATGTGCTCCAATCACTCTATCAAAAAAAAAAGAGTTGTAGAAATTATTGGAAAATCAAGGCAGCCATGACATTATGTTCTTTACAAGTGTATGTAAACTTTTGACCACGACTGTATATCTGCTCTACTTGGTTTGTATTACATGTAAGTGGTTGGCACTTACAAAGGGTACCCCATGATACTGTGGCGGTACCTAGTGGTTGAGGGGTCAACTTACACCCCTTATAGGATTTTAACTTATTTGAAAATAGAAATGCTGAGATGCATTTGGTGTTCATGGAAAAAAGCGTGATAAAATAACAGATTTAGAGTGTATGGAAAAGTGGCCATTATGATGGGAGTCAATGGGAGACTAAAGGGTCCCGGGGAACTCCAATGTATACTTGCTGAGTAACTGGTACTAAAAATAAGATGAATTCCTTTACAACTCCTGTGGCCATAGTTTAAAATGTGGCATGATGTCATCTTTAAAGGCGACATAAAGACCCAAAAAGGTCCCAGGTCTCATCTGAGCGACAAGATTGAAGGGAAAGGGTCTCCATTCAAGAACTGCGTGGCGCAATGGAAGAGTGGCTGTGCGCGACCCGAGGGTCCCTGGTTCAATCCCCACCTAGTACCAACCTCATCACGTCAGTCGTGTCCTTGAGCAAGACACTTCACCCTTGCTCCTGATGCGTGCTGGTTAGCGCCTTGCATGGCAGCTCCCTCCATCAGTGTGTGAATGTGTGTGTGAATGGGTAAATGTGGAAGTAGTGTCAAAGCGCTTTGAGTATCTTGACGGTAGAAAAGCGCTATACAAGTACAACCCATTTATTTGAAATGGACAACAAAACCTTTGAGGTACCAGGACTGAGTGTTTACTGGTGTCCATCCACTGAATCCAGTTTTTGACTGCAGAGACCTGAAGCTGGACAACGTGATGCTGGACTGCGAGGGACACATCAAGATAGCGGACTTTGGAATGTGTAAAGAGAACATGAGCGATGGAGTCACCACCAAGACCTTCTGTGGAACACCTGACTACATCGCTCCAGAAGTACCCACATTTGACCCCTTTTTCATTTTCAACGCCTTGTTTTTTGTGTGTTTAATAACTTATTTTAATTTGTAAACATGTCTTGTAGATCATTGCTTACCAGCCTTATGGGAAGTCTGTGGACTGGTGGGCCTTTGGAGTACTGCTCTATGAAATGCTGGCTGGACAGGTGTGTGTGTGTGTGTGTGTGTGTGTGTGTTACACTCTAAAAACATGAACAATTCTGACAGGGTGTTACAAGAACTTACTGTAAGTTATGAAATGACATCCCTCAGTCATTAATAACTGCTATAAGTATATAAAAAAAATATATAAAACCAGGAAAGTTGGTACGTTGTGTAAATGGTAAATAAAAACAGAAAACAATGGTACGCTGAAACACGATCCTTGGCGTTGGACGTTTGGCGCCATGTCAACGTTCCTAAACCGAAAAGAATGCAAATAGAATAGAGGTTTGACTGTTGTGTATTGCTTGGATGGAGTTGACGACACAGACACAAGGGGGAAGTAAAGTGCTATGATTCTATTATATTTATAGCCAAATGCATACATAATAAATAAACAATACTAACTAATAACTAAGGAAATGGAGTGTGACTAAATTCAATAGTGTGTATGGTGTGAGACTATATGAAGCAGTTATCTGTTGAGTGTTGCCGGGAGGTGTTGTTCCAAACTAGAAGTCCACGAAGGCGAGGCTAATCTGGGAAGTCTGTGAGACAGGCGAAAGATCCAGAGCAAGAGAGAGAGAGGCGTCAGAGTCTGTGTCCATGCGAGGGGGTCGGGATCTGGGGGGGAAAGTCCAAGGGAGCGAAACACAAACTGGAAACCAAAGCGACGGAAGGAAAACACTGCGGGCACAAGGGAGAAGACAGGGGAAAAATCAAGCACGGGGAAAAACTTGGAGAGAGCATAAAGCTTGTCGGCTTATGGTACACAATAGAGAACTAAGTTCCCGCCAGGATCCTTGGGTCCACTGGTCCTTATACAGCTCCTCCACATCAGTCGCAGGTGTGCAGATTGCCGATCGGCCACAGCCTTGCCGGCATGTGGATGTGACGCGGCCAGCGCGAGCAGGGTCGTGTCTCTGCGCTGGTAGACCCATCTGCCTGGGTAAAGCGAGTTTGAGCCCGCGCCGTGACATTGACTGTATGACATTTTATTTGTTCACACTGAAATGTTCAACTAAAAATGTGAAACTACATAACTTTTATGAATGATCTTACTGATATTTGTATTATTATTATTTACAGTGTTTCCCACATTTTTGGTTGCGGGCGCTGTCAAAATTGTATAATTTGCATAATTGGGCTTCACGGTGGCAGATGGGTTAGTGCGTCTGCCTCACAATACGAAGTTCCTGCAGTCCTGGGTTCAAATCCAGGCTCGGGATCTTTCTGTGTGGAGTTTGCATGTTCTCCCCGTGAATGCGTGGGTTCCCTCCGGGTACTCCGGCTTCCTCCCACTTCCAAAGACATGCACCTGGGGATAGGTTGATTGGCAACACTAAAAAAAAAATTGGCCCTAGTGTGTGAATGTGAGTGTGAAAGTTGTCTGTCTATCTGTGTTGGCCCTGTGATGAGGTGGCGACTTGTCCAGGGTGTACCCCGCCTTCCGCCCGATTGTAGCTGAGATAG
The DNA here is from genome assembly GCF_033978795.1 of Nerophis ophidion. Classification (NCBI taxonomy): domain Eukaryota; kingdom Metazoa; phylum Chordata; class Actinopteri; order Syngnathiformes; family Syngnathidae; genus Nerophis; species Nerophis ophidion. The sequence goes on from NC_084617.1 coordinate 29,484,667, forward strand.
GCGCCAGCGCCCCCCGCGACCCCAAAAGGGAATAAGTAGTAGAAAATGGATGGATGGGCTATGACGCATATGAGGCTGCACAATTGTATCTATTTATCTGATTTAATGGTATCATTTTGTTGTATTTTTTAATTGTTGCTTTTTTGTGCATTTATTTACATTTATTATATAGTTTGGCAGACAAGCAAACAATTCTTAAAATTAGAGACAAAAACATCCAAATGGAGGTCATTTACCGCAGTTACTGTAAAACTAAGCACGCATAAAGTGCCTGTACATGTAAGAATGATATTAAATCAACAATACAGTTTGGTATAGACTGGAAAAAACAATACAACCATATAAGATAAAGTTGGCACGTAAGCTGCTAGCTTAATGCTAATATAGAATGGACAATCCAATCGACAGGCTAATGGAAATTAGCATTGTAATCGTTTCCAACGTGAAATATTTTAACGGAGCAATTGACAAAAACAACAATTTTGTTGAAACGAATATCCATGCTAACTTTGTATTCTTTGGCTCGTCTGCTGCTCTGCACTCTGTGCTCACTAACAGTAACCTCAAACTCTGATTTGAAGCAAAAATCGCAAAATCTTAAAAAAAAAAAAAAGTTTGTAACTAAATGTACTCCACAAGTTTATGAAAGTACACCAAACATTGACTTTGTCTTGGTTTCCCAGCCTCCATTCGACGGTGAGGACGAGGATGAGTTATTCCAGTCCATCATGGAGCATCATGTCTCCTACCCCAAGTCCATGTCCAAGGAGGCCGTGGCCATCTGCAAAGGGGTGAGTGTGCGCCACAACACCTCGAGAGTACTGTGAATATTTTCTGCCTGTATATATTTGAAGACAGTGTGTGTGTAAACTTACTTTTGAAGGTTGAACATGTGTTACAACTTATGTGCTAGTATTTGTCTGACACCTGTTGTTGGCCCTGTTAGTCGCATGTATTTGAAATTTCTCTCACATTTTAGTTGCCTCCGACAAAACTCCCTTTTTAATTTGACTGTGTTGAGCAGAATCATCACAGAATGTGGTATACAATTATTAGTGTGTATTATTTAGGACTATTTTTATAGTCGACTACTCAGCGATTACCGTCACGACTGTTCTTTTACTTTTCCTATGAGTCTGGTGGGGATGTTGGAAGTCCAGTGTTGTAGGGTCTTGATAACTTCTACATCCTTCTACATTTATTACATGTTACATTTTGATTCAGCTCATACAAACCCAGCTTCCATATGAGTTGGGAAATTGTGTTAGATGTAAATACAATCAGAATACAATGATTTGCCAACCATTTTCAACCCATATTCAGTTGAATATGCTACAAAGACAACATATTTGATGTTCAAACTGATAAACTTTTTTTTTTTTTTTTTTTCCAAATAATCATTAACTTTAGAATTTAATGGCAGCAACATGTGACAAAGAAGTTGGGAAAGGTGGCAATAAATACTGATAAAGTTTAGGAATGCTCATCAAACACTTATTATTTAACATCCCACAGGTGTGCAGGCTAATTAGGAACAGGTGGGTGCCATGATTGGGTATAAAAGCAGCTTCCATGAAATGCTAATTAATTTACAAACAAGGATGGGGTGAGGGTCGCCACTTTGTAAGCAAATTGTCGAACAGTTTTAGAACAACATTTCTCAACGAGCTATTGCAAGGAATTTAGGGATTTTACCACCTACGGTTCGTAAAATCATCAAAAGTTTCAGAGAAGCTGGAGAAATCACTGCACGTAAGCGATGATATTATGGACCTTTGATCCCTCAGGCTGTGCTGCATCAAAAACTAACATCAGTGTGTAAAGGATATCACCACATGGGCTCAGAAACATTTCAGAAAACCACTGTCAGTAACTACAGTTGGTCGCTACATCTGTAACTGCAAGTTAAAACTCTACTATGCAAAGCAAAGCCCATATATCAACAAAACCCAGAAACGCCGCCGGCTTCGCTGGGCCCGAGCTCATCTAAGATGGACTGATGCAAAGTGGAAAAGTGTTCTGTGGTCTGACGAGTCCACATTTTAAATTATATTTGGAAACTGTGGACGTGGTGTCCTCCGGAACAAAGAGGAAAATAACTATCCGGATTGTTATAGGCGCAAAGTTAAAAAGCCAGCATCTGTGATGGTATGGGGGTGTAATAGTGCCCAAGGCATGGGTAACTTACACATCTGTGAAGGCACCATTAATGCTGAATGGTACATACAGGTTTTGGAGCAACATATGTTGTCATCCAAGCAACGTTATCATGGACGCCCCTGCTTATTTCAGCAAGACAATGCCAAGCCACGTGTTACAACAGCGTCGCTTTGAAGTAAAAGAGTGCGGGTACTTTCCTGGCCCACCTGCAGTCCAGACCTGTCACCCATCGAAAATGTGTGGCGCATTATAAAGCGTAAAATACGACAGCGGAGACCCCGCACTGTTGAATGACTGAAGCTCTACATAAAACAAGAATGGGAAAAAATTCCACTTTCAAAGCTTCAACAATTAGTTTCCTCAGTTCCCAAATGTTTATTGAGTGTTGTTAAAAGAAAGTGTGATGTAACACAGTGGTGAACATTCCCTTTCCCAACTACTTTGGCACGTGTTGCAGCCAGTTAATTATTATTTGCAAAAAAAAAAAAATAGTTTATGGGTTTGAACATCAAATATGTTGTCTTTGTAGCATATTCAACTGAATATGGGTTGAAAAGGATTTGCAAATCATTGTATTCCGTTTATATTTACATCTAACACAATTTCCCAACTCATATGGAAACAGGGTTTGTATGTTCTGCCCAGGCTGACACCTTTGGAAACTCGTGAAAGACAGACAGTCAGTTAGCAGCTCCTATCTCTCCCTCCCCATTCTCTGTCAAGGTGTTTTGAGTGAAGTGGCCCACTGATTGCCTTGTTTACATAACAAAAGGAAGGTTCACAGGGGGCCTTCCAGCCAATCGGATTCCCTCTAGGTTTTATAGGTAGAGCAAAAAATCCTGGGAGTTCTAGTGTTAAATTCCCCTAAACTCAGAAGTCATGGACCATTTGTGGAATCATTGTACAACTTTGCACATGTGTGCGTACAACACCATGTTCAAGGCAGCCAAGAGGGAGTGGCGAGGCGAGGCGGTGGCGTGCGAGCCAGCGAGCGACATCCAAATGATCTGCATAATTAAAAGAGGAACATTTATGTGCAGTGAAACAACATTGTTCACTCTCGCTATCTGTCCTGCTCCCATCTCTCCTTCACCGTCCTTCTCGCTCTCTCTCTGCTCATTGTTTAGTCTCTTTCATTGTACAGCCTCTCTCTCTTTCTCTCTCTCACACACACACACACATACACACACACACACACACATTCTGCACCAGCGAAGCAGCCTGAGCCGTGTGCTGAGTGGTGTGTGGGAACTCTTAGGAACGAAGCTGGACCTTTCTCAGTCCTCTCCATCACTACACAACTTTGTGTCCACGCTAACAAACACACACACACAGACACACTTTAATAGACGTGTAAGCTTTGGTTCCAAATTGGTATTCATTTCCTGAAGGCAGTAGATCTTTGTGATACACGGCTATCAAAATGTCTTTTATTGACATCCCTACCTCTGCTGAACCTTCATGTTCTGTATGCCCTAAACAAGCAGGGCAAAATTCAGCACGCATAAAAAAACTCTTTCGTCTCTCGCGTGTTCTCGGTTTCCACTCGCGAGGACTCGGTTGCCACTCACAAGGACTCAGTTTACACCTGCGAGGTTTCATTTGCCGATCGCGTGGACTTGGTTTTCCACTGGCAAGGACTCGGTTCCCACTCGCGAATGCTCAGTTTCCCGTCACGAGAACTCGTTTGTGTTGGATTAATTGTATATAAGTTATCTCATTTTATTCAAGTATGATTGTTTGTGCGTTGTGTAGACAAGCCGAAATGAAACTTGGCATCAGATTGAAATTAGGTTGACCTACCCACTTCAAAGAGGAATTAGCAGATGGTACAGAAGAATGCAGGAAGTTGCTATATTCTTTGTACTCTGTATTTGCATGTGTTAAGTTCTCACCACAGGTGTTAGGTATCCAACTCAGCTGCAGATACCCCCTCCTCTAGTGCAGCTGTGTGTGTGTGTGTGTGTTTGTACTCAAGGGCCCCCAAATGAATTAAAAGGCGAGGAGAGTGGAGAAAGTTTTCAGAGTAATTTAGGAGCGTGTTACTGATAACTTGCTCCAGTTACTCTCCTCGTACGAGAAAAGCAATCACTGGTTTGTCTTCTACTCTCTGTTTCTATGTCTTTATAATGTCTTATGGTATTTGACCCTGACAGTTTGCCACTCGCGAGGACTCTTTTTCCACTCGCGAGGACTCTTTTTCCACTCGCGAGGACTCAGTTTCCACTCACAAGGGCTCGATTTAAGTTAAAATTCAAGTAGATGTGGTGAAATTTCCCCTCTGCATTTGACCTATCCCCCTGGTTGCTCCCTGGGAGGTGAGCAGCAGCCGTGGATGCACCCGGGAATCATTTTTGGTGATTTAACCCCCAATTACAACCCATGATGCTGAATTCCAAGCAGGGAGGTAATGTGTGCCATTTTTATAGTTTTCGAACTCACAACCTACCGATCTCAGGGCGGACACTCTTCCACAAGGTCAATGCGCAGGTGACCTTGTGATCTTACACCTGCAAGGACTCGGTTTCCACTCCCAAGGACTTGGTTGCCGCTCGCGAATGCTCAGTTTCCACTCGCGAGGACTCGATTTAAGTTAAGTTAAAGTACCAATGATTGTCACACACACACACACACTAGGTGTGGTGAAATTTGTCCTCTGCATTTGACCCAACCCCTTGTTCACCCCCTGGGAGGTGAACAGCAGCGGTGGCCGCGCCCGGGAATCATTTTTGGTGATTTAACCCCCAATTCCAACCCTTGATGCTGAGTGCCAAGAAGGGAGGTAATGAGTGCCATTTTTATATTTTTTGGTATGACTCGGCCGGGGTTCGAAGTCACAACCTACCGGCCTCAGGGCGGACATTCCAACCACAAGTCTACTGAGCAGGGGACCTTGTGATCTTACACCTACGAGGACTCGGTTACCCCTCGCAAGGACTTGGTTGCCGCTCGCGAATGCTCAGTTTCCACTCGCAAGGACTCGACTTAAGTTAGAGTCAAAGTACCAATGATTGTCACACACACTAGGTGTGGTGAAATTTGTCCTCTGCATTTGACCCATCCCCTTGTTCACTCCCTGGGAGGTGAGCAGCAACGGTGGCCGTGCCCGGGAATCATTTTTGTTGACTTAACCCCCAATTACAACCCTTGATCCTAAGTGCCAGGCATGGAGGTAACGGGTGCCATTTTTATATTTTTTGGTATGACTCGGCCGGGGTTCGGACTCACGACCTACCGACCTCAGGGCGGACACTCTAACCACAAGGCCACTGAGCAGGTGACCTCGTGACCTTACACCTGCGAGGACTCTGTTTCCACTCGCAAGGACTTGGTTGCCGCTCGCGAATGCTCAGTTTCTGCTCGCCGATACTCGGTTTCCACTTGTGAGGACTCGTTTTAAACTCGCAAGGATGAGGTTTCCACTCACTAGGACTAGGTTTCCACTCGCGAGGACCCGATTGTCGCTCATGAGGTCTCTGTTTACACCTGCGAGGACTCGTTTGCCGCTCAGGAGGACTCGTTTGTCGCTCGCAAATACTCTGTTTCTACTCACGAGGACTTGTTTGCCGAACTAGGTTTCCCCTCGCGAAGACTCTGTTGCCACTCACGAATGCTCAGTTTCCGCTCGCGAATGCTCAGTTTTCATTCACGAAGACTCGGTTTCCACTACGCATGCTGTGTTCCTCTCTTTTGGCACTTCGGGGTGCAATTTGAATACACAGCCCAACGACTCCCCTCCGTCTGATTTGTCTCTTTAAAGGCTTTCTGACCGCGGGTCAGAGCCAATCCGAGGGAACTGTTACCGTTCATTTGTGTGTCCCTTCTGACAGAGTTTAGACTCTTTACACAAAATTAGTACGTTATATGGCAAGTTGTTTTGACTAGAGAGCGCAAGAAGAAGACAAAAATCTATATATTAGCTGCTGACCATAAGTTTCAGAAATATATGTAGTGAAATTAGTCATTTATAAACCCAGTTTCCATATAAGTTGGGAAATTGTGTTCGATGTAAATATAAACGAAATACAATGATTTGCAAATCCTTTTCAACCCATATTCAGTTGAATGTGCTACAAAGACAACATTTTGATGTTCAAACTGTTAACATTTTTTTTGCAAATAATCATTAACTTTAGAATTTGATGCCAGCAACACGTGACAAAGAAGTTGGGAAAGGTGGCAATAAATACTGATAAAGTTGAGGAATGCTCATCAAACACTTATTTGGAACATCCCACAGGTGTGCAGGCTAATTGGGAACAGGTGGGTGCCATGATTGGGTATAAAAACAGCTTCCCAAAAAATGCTCAGTCTTTCACAAGAAAGGATGGGGCGAGGTACACCCTTTTGTTTGTCCACAACAGCGTAAGCAAATAGTCAAACAGTTTAAGAACAACGTTTCTCAAAGTGCAATTGAAAGAAATTTAGGGATTTCAACATCTACGGTCCATAATATCATCAAAAGTTTCAGAGAATCTGGAAAAATCACTCCACGTAAGCGGCATGGCCGGAAACCAAGATTGAATGACCGTTAACTTCGATCCCTCAGATGGCACTATCAAAAACCAACATCAATCTCTAAAAGATATCACCACATGTGCTCAGGAACACTTCAGAAAATCACTGTCACTAAATACAGTTTGTTGCTACATCTGTAAGTGCAAGTTAAAGCTCTACTATATAAAGTGAAAGCCATTTATCAATAACATCCAGAAACGCCGCCGGCTTCTCTGGGCCCGAGATCATCTAAGATGGACTGATGCAAAGTGGAAAAGTGTTCTGTGGTCTAACAAGTCCACATTTCAAATTGTTTTTGGAAATATTCGACATTGTGTCATCCACACCAAAGGGGAAGCGAACCAACCAGACTGTTTTCGACGCAAGTTCAAAAGCCAGCATCTGTGATGGTATGGGGGTGCATTAGTGCCCAAGGCATGGGTAACTTACACATCTGTGAAGGCACCATTAATGCTGAAAGGTACATACAGGTTTTGGAACAACAAATGCTGCCATATAAGCGCCGTCTTTTTCATGGACGCCCCTGCTTATTTCAGCAAAACAATGCCAAGCCACATTCAGCACGTGTTACTACAGTGTGGCTTCGTAATAAAAGAGTGCGGGTACTTTCCTGGCCCGCCTGCAGTCCAGACCTGTCTCCCATCGAAAGTGTGTGGCGCATTATGAAGCGTAAAATACGACAGCGGAGACCCCGGACTGTTGAACGACTGAAGCTCTACATCAAACAAGAATGGGAAAGAATTCCACTTTCAAAGCTTCAACAATTAGTTTCCTCAGTTCCCAAACATTTATTGAGTGTTGTTAAAAGAAAAGGTGATGTAACACAGTGGTGAACATCCACTTTCCCAACTACTTTGGCACGTGTTGCAGCCATGAAATTCTAAGTTAATTATTATTTGCAAAAAAAAAAAGTTTATGTGTTTGAACATCAAATATCTTGTCTTTGTAGTGCATTCAATTGAATATGGGTTGAAAAGGATTTGCAAATCATTGTATTCCGTTTATATTTACATGTAAGACAATTTCCCAACTCATATGGAAACGGGGTTTGTACTTTGTTGTCTTTAAATCAAAGTGGGAATGTGTATTTGCTGATTCCTAATGGTCACAATAATTAATTAAGTTCAGCTCATGACGCCGAACGATGTGGACACGTGCCTTGGAGACTTAGTTATGTGGAAGTAACATGTAAATATAACTATGTGATACTTGCTTGTATTGACAAATGTCACCTTTAATTCCTCAATGATTATTACCTATGTCTAGTTTGTGTGCTATTGTGTGCATAGCTGTTGTGTAGCTGCTAGCTTCTAGTAGCCTATATAGCCTAGTATGTTTACCTTTTGTAAATTAATTTAGTAAAATAGAAGGAATTGTGTGTTTATTAGAGGACATGTAAATGTTAACTGGTTGTCCAACTTTGCACAAGTAAACACTCTGCAGGATTGCTTCTATCGCACATGATATCATACACATAAACACTCTGCAGGACTGCTTGTATCGCACATGATATAACACATTTAAACACTCTGCAAGACTGCTTGTATTACACACAAGTAAACACTCTGCAGGATGGCTTGCATCGCACATGATATCACACACAAGTAAACACTGCAGGACTGCTTGTATCGCACATGATATAACACATTTAAACACTCTGGAGACTGCTTATATCACACATGATATCACACACAAGTAAGCGCTCTGCAGGATGGCTTGCATCGCACATTATATCACACACAAGTAAACAATCTACAGGACTGCTTGTATCACACATGATATCACACACAAGTAAACACTATGTAGGACTGCTCGTATCGCACATGATATCACACACAAGTAAACACTCCGCAGGACTGCGTGTCTCCCACATTATATCACATGCAAGTAAACACTCTGCAGGACTGTTTTTATCGTACATGATATCACACATTTAAACACTCTGCAAGACTGCTTGTATCGCACATGATATAACACATTTAAACACTTTGCAAGACTGCTTGTATTACACACAAGTAAACACTCTGCAGGATGGCTTGCATCGCACATGATATCACACACAAGTAAACAAAGCAGGACTGCTTGTATCGCACATGATATAACACGTTTAAACACTCTGGAGACTGCTTATACCACACATTATATCACACACAAGTAAACAATCTACAGGACTGCTTGTATCGCACATGATATCACACACAAGTAAACACTATGTAGGACTGCTCGTATCGCACATGATATCACACACAAGTAAACACTCTGCAGGACTGCTTTTATCGTACATGATATCACACACGTGTAAACACTCTGCAGGACTGCTTGTATCGTGCATTATATCACACACAAGTAAACACTCTGCAGGACTGCTTGTGTCGCACATGATATCACACCCAAGTCAACACTCTGCAGGATGGCTCGTATCTCACATGATGTCATACACAAGTAAAGAATCTGCAGGACTGCTTGTATAGCATTTGATATAACACACATGTGAACACTCTTCAGGACTGCATGGATCGCACATGTTACCACACACAAGTAAACACGCTGCAGAACTTCCAGTATGGCACATGATATCACACACAAGTAAACACTATGCAGGACTGCTTGTATCGCACATGATTTCACACACAAGTAAAAACGCTGCAGCACTGCTTGTATTACGCATGATATAAGACACAAGTAAGACTGTTATACTGCTTGTATCGCACATTATATCACACAGATAAACACTGCTTGTATCGCACATGATATCACACACGGATAAACACTGCTTGTCTCGTACAAAATATCACACACAAGTAAACACGCTACAGGGCTGCTTGTATCGCGCATGATATCACGCACAAGTAAACATGCTGCGGGACCGCTTGTATCGCACATAATACCACACACCGACAAACACGCTGCATGTCTGCTTGTCTCCCACATGATATCGCACATTTTGAATGCAAGACGATATCATCCAATACCTGCTGGTATGGTATCATCACGCTCCTACAGAATTCAAATCCTGCCTTTGCAATAAAATGGTGCAAGTGTCCCTAGCTCTCTACTTGAACTCCAGTCGTAAAAGAGGCACTGTAAAGCAAGCGAGGCCCGTCCCAAAGACACACACACACACACACACACACACACACACACACACACACACAAACACACACACACATTAACACACACGTTAACACGCACTCTACAAGCATGAATCAGAAGCACACAAACGAGCATTTAAGAGGTTCGTTGTGCATTTACAAGCAAACTGATGACAACCATGTTCACTCTTTGTGTTGCGGACACACACACACACACACGGACACACACAGGCTGGGTTATGTATTAATGATGATTACTGGGTCGTAGTGGATCTTCAGTGGAGCATGAACACTCGCCTGCGTCCACCCCCACAGTTCCCAGTGCGCCCTGCCAGCACCGCCAGGGTTAACGCTGTGCACGTGCACGTGAGCGCGCACGTGAAGATAACTGGACACGATATTTCCATTTGCGAGAAAAGAAAAAAGTCTTTGGGTCAAAGCGATCTTTCCAGACAAGACGACAAAGTGTGAGTGTGATGCTGCAAAAAGTCCGTCTTGTTAGTATCGGCCTGCACCAAGTCAGTCATGTGACGCAAACAGGAAGTGATGCTGCTTCCTCATTGGTGGAATCATTCTGAATGGAATGAAAATATTCTACCTGCACATTGTTGTGTGCGTGTGCGTGTGCGTGTGTGTGTGTGTGTGTGTGTGTGTGTGTGTGTGTGTGTGTGCGTGCGTGCGTGCGTGCGTGCGTGCGCGCGCGCGCGCGTGCGTGTGTGTGTGCATTTCTACCCTTTTTGAGACATGAAGAAGGAAAAGTAGCTTCCATATGAGGAGGTGTGAACAAGTGATGACATAAATCATGGTCCCAATACAGAAAAGCATTGCATCTAAAAGAGAATGTCTCATTTGCACCCCTGGCGGTGAAATCTATCAGAATGAGGGTGGTCCCAAAGAGGACGGATTTTTCAAATTCACTGTGTGTCGCTTTTAAAAGTGCTCCCCCTCTGGTCAACATATGAAATAACAAGTATGTATGTAAGAAATTGAAAGGTGCCCCCTCTGGCCAAAATTAATAAAAAAAATATGTATATGGAGACATACTGTAATAACTTGAAGGAAATAATGAAGATGAAAAAACAATTACAATTTAAAAAAAAAACATTTTTAAATTTTTTTTACTAAAAGCAGTCTTTTCCTCACAATGTGTCTTTTCTCATAAAATTGGGAACAATTTCTCATATTCTCTCTGTTTCTGTAATATTGCAATATGTTCTCATAAAATTATAACTTTTAATGTAAAATGTATTTTTTTTAATGCAAAGTGATGACTTTTGTCATAACATTCTGACTTTTATCACAATATTGCCAATTTTTGGAAATGTTTGGAGCAAAATTAAGATTGGTCATAAAATTATGACTTGTCATAATTTCGCAAAGTACAATTCCGATTATTATAATAATATTGACAACATTTTTAAGGTTTTCTTGTAAAATTGCGACTGTTATTGAGTAAAATTGCAACTTTAATCATAATATTGCTTAAATGTTCGTTTTTTTCCTGTAAAATTTTGACTTACGTTGAGTAAAATGACGACTTTTTTTTATAACACTGTCAAAATTCTAAGTTTTTAATGTGAAATTGTCATATTTTTCTTGTGAAATTCCAACAAATTTTTCGCTACGAGCTTTTTTATATTTGCATTGCATGTATATATTATTCATGTTGTAAATATACATTTTTATGTATCTAGAAAGCCTGGTCCCAAAGAGGTAGGCATTACTTGGAGGTTTCAAGAAGGTAAGAAATACAAAAATGTGTGCGTGCGTGCGTGCGCGTGTAAAGGGGCTGATCAGAGATGTTTCCACTCGCCTGCTTCTATGCTAGCTGGCATGTATATTTCATAGCTACACACACAAATGTATTCTCACACACATACATGTATTCTAACACACACACACACACACACACTTTGTAGAGAGATGCCTTGTTAGGTAGACAGGGTCTGCAGCTTGGCATGACTTTACAGCAAAGGCTAATTGAAGACATTTGTCCTACACACTCCAATACAAGATCGACGTCCACTTTTCATGAACTGGAGCAGCACAAATGTGAGGGGAAAAAACGTGCAAAAATTGATATAATCGTCCAAATGATGGAATGATCTGCTTCAAAACTTAAAGCTGTGTCGATGCACACAACAGGTATGTTTAATTGTCTCTTTATCACCAAAGATTTTGTTGGCACTGAATTTTATGATCTGGATTTTTTACATCAGATTATACTGACAATTTTGTTGAATCAAAAAACAGTGTAAAAAAATAAACTGTGCCAAAATTCAGTAAAAAAAATCAGTGTACGAAATTTGTAAAAAAAAAATAAAAAATAAAAATAGTGTATAGAAATCCATGCAAAAATTCAGTAAAAAAAATAGTGTATAAAATGTATTTTTAAAAATTGTGTATGAAAGTCTATACAAAAGATTCAGTAGAAAAACAAACAAGAACTCAGTGCATCAACATTCGAGTGGTAAGATAACGCTATACAAAAAGTTGGTGTAGAAATAGATTAGATTAGATTAGATTAGATAGTACTTTGTTCCTTCAGGAGAGTTCCTTCAGGAAAATTAAATTTTTCAGCACAATCCCATTCAAGATCAGACAAACGTTACAGGGAGACAGAACAGGATAGCTGACGAGTCTGCCGGCTTCCAGCGCCCCTTACAAAAAAGATGAGATACAAGTAAACAAGTGGGGGGGAATGGGAGAAAAAATAGAAGATTAAAATAAAATGAAATAGAAAAAAAAATCGGTCTAAGCCTGGGCCCCTGGAGAGGGGGTCCAGACTGAGGCCAAGGGAAAATAACAACTCATAGCCATAGTACACATCCCTCTTACATGTGTGTAAGAGGGAAACATCAAACATTAAAGAAAACAAAGGACATTAAAGACATTAAAAGAGCAGAGCTGATGCAACCAGCCACTTCTACATACAGCTATGAATAAAAAGTAAAAGAAACATATACATTGTGGTGGCCTCTGCGGTGTTCCACGCCATCGTCCGGTGGGGTGGAGGGAGCATTGCCAGAGACAGGAGCAGACCCAACAAAGAGAGCCGACTCCACTCTCGGTTGCCAACCAACTTTCGGCCAGTGTCTAGTCCGCATGGACAAGCGAGGATACGTCCAAGGAGACTGAGGTGTCTGACACCTGCTCATCCAGCCAAGACATCGAGAAGCCTCTCCGTCCCGGCTCAGTGCTAGCTCCGCAGCCTTGTCCCCTCATCCGCATCTCCTCCAGTCCCTCCAAACAGACTCTGGTGTGGCAGAGACCCAGTAGCTGGTCTCCATGGCCAAAAGGCTCCCGGGAGGCAGATCCAGAAGTCCACAAAAAAAGCACCGCAGAGGTCACGAAAGTGCCACCCCTTGTCACACAGTCCCAAAGGGTCCCGGACCAAACGGCAAAAAACATAAATTAAAATATATAAATATATAATAACACATGAAAACAAGAGGGAAACACAAAAGGATGACACAAGAGCACAGAGCTCCTGCCAACAGCAGCCACTACAGCAGCGCCATCTTGGAAGAGTCACTGTAAAAGAAATCAGTGTAAAGAAAAAATCTATAAAAAAAATTCAGTAAAAAAAAAAAATGGTGTATAAAAACTCATGCTAAAAAAAGAAAATCAATATAAAAAAATCTATACAAACATTTTGGAAGAAAATAAATCATTGTATACAAATTGAGGGTAAAAAGAAAATCAGCATAACAAAATCTATATGAAATTGTAGTAAAAAAAAAAATCAGTGTATACACATTCAGGGTAAAAAAGAAAATCAGTGTAAAAACAAATCGATACAAAAATTTAGTAAGAAAAAAAAATCAGTGTATGAAAATTCAGGGTAAAAAAGAAAATCAGTGTAAAAAAATATACAAAAATTTAGTAAAAATATCAGTGTGAACAAATAGATACAAAAATTCAGTTAAAAAAAAAGTGCATAAAAATTCTGTTAAAAAAAATCAGTGCATAAAAATTCATTTTGGGATCACGAACAACAACGCCATGCTTGGACGTCACATTTCTCACTTGCAGGTGTGCACAAACCAAACCTACAGTTCCAAATAAGAGATATCAACAAGTTATTGGTATGGGTGTTGAGAAAGGTGAAGTTGTCACACTCGGTAATGATATTTCCTGCTTGTTGCTAGGCAGACTGCAATATTAAATACCAATGACAACATTGCTGTTGGCTCACGGGGACTTGGAGTGAACAGCAGTAGTATGGTGGCTGTCAAACCCTGCATTAAATATAAAATAGGTTCTTCTAAGGAATGAAACTGTTGAAAAATGAATAGCAGCACTCCTCATTTATGCCAGTAGGAGCTGGAACATCAGTGTTGATCATGTAGCACTCCTGCACTAAATACCTGCTTTTCTAACATTACTTTTACAGTCTGTAGCGCTTTGA